>NC_090269.1:275505461-275810461 GCF_040414725.1 Anabrus simplex | reverse complement strand
CAATTTTCTCTTCTTTTCCGAAGCTGTCCCATACATTTACCTCGTTTCCGTACATTCTTGTTACAGTCACAACAGCACAGGATCGAATTTTGAAGAAGTGTCTAACAGTTATTTCTTTTAAATTGGAGACCATGTACTGGTACATTTATCATTCAAAATTTTCTCCACTACAAGATTTGCACCATTTTGCATTATATAATGCTTATAGTCCCTATAGAGACCTCACATTTAGCCTACAAATTAATTTCATAACATCACAATTTAGTTTCTTTAGATCACCCAAATTTAAAAAAAACGAACGTTTCAGAGCTTGAGTCAGAAAGCTCAGTTTACAAGCTGTCTGCATACAGGCCTACCACAGATCTTGGTTTTCAATCTGCATTTGTTGTACTGCCACCAATGTTAAACAAATTATTTCTGTCATATGAAGTGAAGTTTTGACAAATATTGTAACTGTGGTGTTTGCATGTTAAACTCATATTGCCAGACTTTGGGGGCAGAACTGAATATTAAATGATCAATGTGACTGAATTAAGGGGTGTAGTAATGTCAGTGGGAGCTGGATGCAGGTTTAAGTCAGCAGTTGAATTAGAAGGTGTAGCAGAGGCAGCGGAGGCATAATACAGATCAGAAGGGAATCTAAACAACCTCTATCCCGCAGTAGAAACATTACTACAACTAGGTGCAGAACAACCCACCTATATGTAATAAATATCCACACAAATATAAAACTATTCTGTTCATGCACGCGGCGATTAAAACAATACGTTCAATGTGACGAAGCGACCGCACATAGGAGAAACTAGAGTTGGATCACATGGCCCACTGCACATGTATGAACCAAAATGGCGGCTAAGCATACCCACCTTATAGAGCCTTACATATGAGCATGCACAAACACACAGGAACATGAAGTTGAATTGCATTTAATCATTTCTATTCATTGTATTTACCATATATGTTTAATTTTTTATATTTTTGATAAAGTCTTATGAGAAGGAAGTTTATGTTTTATACCTACTCAGTCTTTTAAGAAGACCGAGCTCGATAGCTGCAGTCGCTTAAGTGCGGCCAGTATCCAGTATTCGGGAGATAGTAGGTTCGAACTCCACTGTCGGCAGCCCTGAAAATGGTTTTCCGTGGTTTCCCATTTTCACACCAGGCAAATGCTGGGGCTGTACCTTAATTAAGGCCACGGCCGCTTCCTTCCCACTCCCAGCCCTTCCCTGTCCCATCGTCGCCATAAGACCTATCTGTGTCGGCGCGACGTGAAGCAACTAGCAAAAAAAAAAATGTCTTTTAAGACTGAGAGTGACTAAATCCATAAAAAGACCGTGCATGACCAATTAACGGTTAAAGTGTATACAATTTTCTTTGAAACCATCTTAAGGGTTTTCAGCTTTCTTTTCAAGATCATGTAAGAGAAAGGTTGCCTTTGCTGAATTTTGTTGAAAACAATTACCTGCATTAGCTTGTACTTGGTGGATTTTTGCTGGGAAAAAAATTAGTTCAAACAGTCTGGAAAAACAGGCACTTTTTAAAAATTCTGTAGCCAGTGATCATAAGGAATGAGATAGAGAAAAATGTTTTGTTGTACAGTTTCAGTAGTATACTTCAGGATTTTGATTTCAGCTTTTTTTTTTTTTTTTTTTCCCCAGCTTCTTTGCTAATTCTACCACATGCAAAAATTTTAGTAGCCTCTGTGGCTCAGATGGCAGCGCGTCGGCCTCTCACTGCTGGATACCGTGGTTCAAATCCCCATCACTCCATGTGAGATTTGTGTTGGACAAAGCGGAGGCGGGACAGGTTTTTCTCCGGGTACTCTGGTTTTCCCTGTCATCTTTCATTCCAGCAACACTCTCCATTCTCATTTCATAGCATCTATCATTCATTAATAAATCACTTTGGGAGTGGCGACCCCATCGTACTAACAGCCTATATCTGCTTCATTCATTACATTCCTGACCCGGTCAATGACTGGAAAACAGGTTGCAGGTTTTCATACTGCAAGCAGAATTTAATGGCATTATACCTATTGCACCAAGAAAATAGGAGAGCATAAGAATTTGCTGAAAAATGAAAGAAACAACTTTAAAATATTCTGGTAACATGTGAAGAAGAATTTCAGTTTTGCCTAGGAAACAAAGAAGTGCCTTGTAAAAGGCCAAGAATTTTGTTATAAATAAAAATAGAACTGCTTCTTTATCATAGGCTGTATTTGAGAATTTTTGGATACATTGATCAGTAATTTGTGGAATTGATTTTCAAACATAGAAAAACTTGATATTTTAATGTATTCCTGCATTATATATATATCGTATGGCTTTACAAGTACACAAAAAAAAATATCAAATGGAAATGTCCAAATTTGACAACCAGTCCAGAGCACTCGGAGTCACTTGATGTAGAAGCCTCAGATCACCATTAAATGCTCGAAGTGGGCACTCCTTAACGATGTGCTCCATTGTCTGCTCCTCCGCTCCACAGTCGCAGTCAGCAGACGAACGGAAACCCCATTTCTTCAATATGTAGCCACACCTCCCTTGACCCGTCCTAATTCGGTTCAGCTTCGACCAGGTTTGACGCGGCAGTTGGAATCCTTCAACCTTCTTTGTTGGATCTTGAACCAAGTGAGCGTTGTTGGGTGGATGTTCATGCCAACGCTGTCGCCACTCAGAGGTCATGTCGAAAGAGCTGATACTTTTAAAATCAGTCCAGGGTGGTTTGCGTGATTTCAGACGAGTTGTTGGTGGGTGTTGTAGGGCATCGTACAAGGGAGAGTTCTTATGAGAAGAGATCTTCTTGAGCAAGTTTACCCTAGCTGCTTTCCTCCTTAGATCTGGCGGGGCAATATTAGCTAAGACAGGTAACCACTGAATGGGAGTAGATCTGACAGTACCAGTGATCACTCTCATGGCTTCATTAAGCTGGACATCAATCTTTGTTGTGTGAATGCTGTTTTGCCATACAGGAGCACAGTATTCACCAGCAGAATACACAAGAGCGAGTGCAGCAGTGCGTAGGGTATTGGCGTCCGCACCCCAGCTACTTCCGGCAATCTTGCGGAGTAGATTCACTCTGGAGCCAAGTTTCTTAGATAACGTGATGCACTGTTGTTTGAATGTCAAGGACCGATCCAGAGTGATTCCTAGATATTTGGGATTGTAGTTATGCGGTACTTCGGTTCCGTCGAAAGTCATATGTAGCTTCCTATGGGCTTCCTTATTATTTAGATGGAATGCAGTAACCTCAGTTTTATTTGGGTTAGGTTGAAGTCTCCATTTATGGAAGTAGTCATTCAATTTCGTCAGATCACTTGTCAGTACATTCTCACAGTGCATAAGACCTTTACTCTGGAAGACTAACGCTAGGTCATCTGCATACTGGATTTTCAATGAGTCAGTGTCTGGCATATCATGAATATACAAGTTAAACAGAATGGGGGCCAGAACTGATCCCTGAGGTAGGCCATTGTTTAGAGTCCTCCATCTGCTAGACTGTCCGTTCAGAAACACCTTAAAGCGTCTGTCAGAGAGCATGTTGTTCACTAGAAACGCCAGCTTTTGACATGGGATGATTTTAATAAACTTTGACATCAAGCCATCCCTCCACACAGTGTCATAAGCTGCTGTAAGGTCCACAAAAACTGCAGCTGATCGGAGACCTCGTTGAAATCCAGCTTCAACTAGAGTTGTCAATGTTAAAACCTGGTCGCAGCAGCTCCGATGTTTCCTAAAGCCACCTTGTTCAACAGGGATGGTTTGATCAATAGCCTCTTGAATGCGATTTAGAATAAGAATAGGTCACGCTGAGTAGCGATACTGGCCGGTAGTGAGAAGCATCCATTCCGTCTTTGCCTGGTTTCAGGATGGCAATTATCTTAGCCTGCTTGAAAAGCTTTGGTAATCTTCCAGTTCGTAGAATTTCATTGAAGAATTCAATGAGCCACAATTTTGTTTTAGGTCCTATGGCTTTAAGAAACTCTGGATATATGCCATCAAAGCCAACAGCTTTATTTACCTTTAGCATATTCAAGGCTATATCAAGTTCCTCAATGCTGAAGTCACCTGAATAGTCAGGATGTGGTGTTAGATTGGATCTCTTTATGTACAATTCATTTCTCACGATTCGTGTATGTGCCTTGTCAATTTTAGCTTTCGAATTCTTCATTAGTCTGGATGCAACAGCATTGGCATTCACATGTGGGACTGTGCTTGACAGCCTTGGATCTGTACCAAGTTTTCTTATAAGGTTCCAGGCTTTGCGACTAGAATGTGTAAAGTTAAGTTCTGCCACTGTTTTATGCCATTTTTCTCTTCTGTTCTTATTGAGAGCTCTCAAAAGGTTATCAGCTGTTGTGTCATCGTGAGATTCTTGATATTTAACATACAAATCATTGCATTCTTGAGACCATCCGGGGATGTATTCCTTCCGAAACCCACGTGGAATATAGTTTTTGGCATTAACTTTAATAGCACGCACAAATCGTTCATAATTGGATGGAATTGGGGGAATCCACTGAACGGTGTTATCAAGACCTTTCTGAAACAGTTCCCAGTTCGCAAGTTGAAAATTCCATCGAGGTTGTGGGATGGAGGTTACTAGTGGAATTTCTGTACCATAATAAATAATGACTGGCCTATGTTGGCTGTGTGGGAAAGACTTTTCGTTGTGTCATATCATTATTTCCAGATTTAGATACGATGCACAGATCAGGGGAATAATCCTTTAACCACCTACCAGATCGGAAAGTTCCTGGATCTTTAGCATTGTACACAAGCTGAAGATTGTACATATCCATCCATTCATTTAGAACTGCACCACTGTCGTCTTCATTCAGATATCCCCATACATAACTATGGCTGTTGAAATCACCGACATACACTACTGGGTGACTGAAGGATCTTACAGGAGGATTTGGCCAGCTGACTTGTGGAGGTTTATAAATATTTACTACAGTGATGCCGGCAATCTCTACAGCCAAAACAAAAACATCTGCTGTTCTGTCCTGATAAGTTACTTTGTAGTCGGTGAGATGGGACCTGACATATGTAGCAATACCGTATTGTTCATCATTTATGGCTCCAGCCAGATCATAACCATATATCCTTCCTCTTCTGTAAAGATCTGTGTCATCCTTGGTGTGAGTCTCCTGTATTGCTATTATATCTACAGTATTCTGCAGCATCAGGCATGAGAGATATTGACTCTTAGCAGTTGAAATCGATTCGATGTTTAAGTGACATATCCGTAAGTTGTTACCAATGGAAATTGATGAGTGTTCCTTGCTTGGTTGGTCCTGAAAAGGACTATGCGTAGATAAGTTCTCTTGCATACTTGTTGCTGTGTAGCAGCACCTTTGTGGAAGAATCAGCCGGTCAAACCGTTGCCCAGGGAACGCCCGATTGCATTAACCACAATTCACGCATATCTCAAAAATACTCAAACTCAGCAAAGACTGTCTACATTAAAGAACTGCTTGCCATAGAAAGAAACCTCTTGAAAACTATAGAGAAGACTCCAGTTATTCATGACTCTGTAATAAATGTTTTTGCCTAGAAAATTTGTATAATGAAAACAAGTCATGAATTTGAGATCATCATACAAGAAACAAGAGGTATGGTATGCTACATTCACCTAGAAATTTTGTTAGTAGGTTACCATCTTGAAGTACAGGTTCAATATTTCATTTGCTGTAATAATTGTAATATATTCAATATTTTGCTTTAATGTAACTTAAAATAGTGTGTTTCTCCGTGAAACTAATAAACAGTTTGTTTATATACTTCCAAAATACATTGGAGTTCTTAAATTTGGCATCAGTCAGGAAGTAGTTTTAAAACAATTTTGATAACAATTTTGGAACATTCATGCTCTGCCACTGACTGAAGAACTTGTTTTTAAAATAATTTGGTACATAACATTTTTTTTCTTTCCAAATTTCCTTCAGGAGGAGTGCCTGGCAGAGTCTTTCAATATGTTCATAGATTATGGACTTCAACTTCTTCGAAAGCATCGTCAATTATTTGCCCCACACAACCGAATAGCCATGTGCAGATTAGATTATCTTCTCAGGTAAGATAAAATATATATAACTCCATAAAAATGAAATTTAACCTTAAAATAGACAAAGTATATAAATTAGCAATAGGGAATTGTAAGTGTATATCACTAACTTTCTCTTTCTCTTCTGACTATTGTATTTTTAATATTGTATTCTGTCTCATGAATACACTTTCAAACACTTGTAAAGAGGCACTTAGAGTGTAACATCATCAGTATTCTGATGTTTGATTACTTGCTTAGATATTGGGGAAATATCCATTTTCTTATCTTCTTTGATTTATTTAATATCTCTGTAGACATATTAATTTAAGAGCAACCTGTCTTTTTTTATGAATTAACTGGAGGATTAATAATATCTTCTGTAAGTAGTCTATACAGAAACTATTTGGCTTTACTACTGTGTAAATATTGATGTGCATTAGAAGATAGAAAAATTATGACTTAGGTATTTTTCAACTAATTTAATCTCACTTTGAACAGGTGTCTTGGTCTGATGTCAAGCATGAAGGCCTTCTGGAAGTGCTGTCCCTTCAACAAGGAAATTCGAGGTGAAATAATATCAGCACTGAAGAAAGGTACTTTGGAATGGTAAGTTTCACTTGAGTTTCAAGAAACAGTAACCTAGATTTTCATATACTGGGCTTTAGAAAATATGTTTCTAAATTCTAATTAAATCTGTACCTCAGAGGTATAGGAGCATGATCTATTATATGACATAGTGTTTTCGTGAGATAGTGGGTTTGAACCCCTCTGCAAATAACCTAAGCCTTTGTAGGTGGAGTTAACTTCCAATAAGCAACCAGGGGAACCTGACCCCTACAGAGCGCATCCCTAGGTGGTGGACAGGGGGTCTCTACAGTACGTAGGGCTGGTTAAAATACCCAATACAACCCGCGGACTAACAGGTAGCCCAATTCCTGGGGGTTTTAAATTACTGCGACACCCTCTCTCCAGGGATCATAAATATCGAGGGCCCTTGCCCTGGGTTATGGGTGAAGACCTCAATGGCATCTACAGCGGAGAAGATGGTCTTTGGTATGGTGGAAGTGGCAGAAGGGGCAAACCCGTAGCATCTGTACTCCAGAGGAGCGGCCACAAAAGGCATCTGACTCCGTGTTAGGGGCAGCCTAATTTGAAATGTAGCTAAGATATTTGAGAGAGTATTGGAAGGCAGACTGAGGAGGAAGCTAGAAGAAGAAATGGAAAAAGAACAGTAAGGTTTTAGGAAAGACAGATCATTGCTTGAGCTGATCTTTATATTAAGACATATGATGGAGAAAAGATGGGAGTATGGAAGAGGAATGGACATGTTTCAGAAATGGTTTTGTAAAGTGTGCAGTAAACACCTGTGGAAGAGTATCAGGGAGGAAAAAAGAAAAGGAGACTCCTTGGTGGAACAGCAGGGTAAAGGAAGCAGTTAAAGAGAAACAAATGGCTTGAAGGAAGTGAATAGGCAGCAATAGTACAGAGAATTGGCAGAAATATAAAGAAGCCAAAAAGGTATGTAAGAAAATAGTACAAGAAGCGAAACGGAAGAGCTGGGAAAGTTTCACAGAAACTTTACAGGAGGATATAAAGGGAAGTAAAAAGGTTTTGTTTGGTTTGGTGAAGAATAGTTTATGAAATAGGGAAGATACAAAACTTGTAAAAACTGAAACAAGGCAGATATTGATGCAAAGAGATGACATATTAAAAAGATGGGAAGAATACTTCTCAGAATTGCTTAATATTAAATACAGTGAACTGGTAGATGAGAAGGAGCAAGAAGAAACAATGGGGAAAGAAGAAGAACAAGAAAAGGAGTTATTGATGTTAGAAATAGAAGAAGCCATACAAAAGATGAAGAGCAGTAAAGCAGCAAGGAGTGGATGAGGTAACTATGGAAATGATAAAAGCAGCAGCACCAATAGGGCTACAGTGGCTGTATAGATTATTTGGAATAATCTGGAGGAAGAAAGAGATCCCAGAAGAGTGGGGAGAGGGTTTAATTATCCTGATATTTAGAAAAGGTAATAAAAAGGAATCGAATAACTACAGAGGGATCACTCTTATTGACCACGTAGCTAAGATATTTGAGAGAGTATTGAAAGGAAGACTGAGGAAGAAGCTATAAGGAGAAATGGAAGAAGAACAGTATGGTTTTAGGAAAGACAGATCAATGTTTGACCTGATCTTTACATTAAGACATATGATGGAGAAAGGATGAGAGTTTGGAAAAGACATAGTGATGATATTTATTGACATTGAGAGAGCTTATTAAAGTGTGCCCAGACAGTTGGTATGGAACACATTAAGAGAAAAACAAGTTAACAGAGTTGAAGTGAAAATGATAAAAGCCATGTACAAAAATTGTGTTAGTAGTGTGAAAACTAGTATAGGAAAAACAAAATGCTTTAAAGTTGAAACTGGTCTCCAACAGAGAAGTGTACTATCCCCAATACTATTCATCATAGTCATGGATAAAATTCCCTAAGAACATTAAACAGAGATTGACAGGCAACAAAAGCAGTGTTGTTTGCACGATATAGTGATATGGGGTGAGGATGAAACGGAAGTCAGAAACAAGTAGATGTATGGAATCAAGAGATAAAAACATTTGGGATGAAAGTACATATATACATACATACATTATCATTATAGACTGTTATGCCTTTCAGCGTTCAGTCTGCAAGCCTCTGAGAATTTACTAAACGTTGCCACAATCCTCGATTTGCAACTAGTGTTGTGGCCTAATTTAGTTCTATACCTCTTATCTTTAAATCGTTAGAAACCGAGTCTAACCATCGTCGTCGTGGCCTCCCTCTACTTCTCTTACCCTCCACAACAGAGTCCATTATTCTCCTAGGTAACCTATCCTCCTCCATTCATCTCACATGACCCCACCACTGATGCCGGTTTATGCGTACAGCTTCATCCATCGAGTTCATTCCTAAATTAGCCTTTATCTCCTCATTCCGAGTACCCTCCTGCCATTGTTCCCACTTGTTTGTACCAACAATCATTCTCGCTACTTTCATGTCTGTTACTTCTAACTTATGAATAAGATATCCTGAGTCCACCCAGCTTTCGCTCCCATAAAGCAAAGTTGGTCTGAAAACAGACCGATGTAAAGATAGTTTCGTCTGAGAGCTGACTTCCTTCTTACAGAATACTGCTGATCGCAACTGCGAGCTCACTGCATTAGCTTTACTACACCTTGATTCAATCTCTCTTACTATATTACCATCCTGGGAGAACACACAACCTAAATATTTGAAATTATCGACCTGTTCCAGCTTTGTATCACCAATCTGACATTCGATTCTGTTGAATTTCTTACCTACTGACATCAATTTAGTCTTCGAGAGGCTAATTTTCATACCATACTCATTGCACCTATTTTCAAGTTCCAAGATATTGGACTGCAGGCTTTCGGCACAGTCTGCCATTAAGACCAAGTCGTCAGCATAGGCCAAACTGCTTACTACATTTCCACCTAACTGAATCCCTCCCTGCCACTTTATACCTTTCAGCAGATGATCCATGTAAACTACAAACAGCAAAGGTGAAAGATTACAGCCTTGTCTAACTCCTGCAAGTACCCTGAACCATGAACTCATTCTACCATCAATTCTCACTGAAGCCCAATTGTCAACATAAATGCCTTTGATTGATTTTAATAATCTACCTTTAATTCCATAGTCCCCCAGTATGGCGAACATCTTTTCCCTCGGTACCCTGTCATATGCTTTCTCTAGATCTACGAAACATAAACACAACTGCCTATTCCTCTCGTAGCATTTTTCAGTTACCTGGCGCATACTGAAAATCTGATCCTGACAGCCTCTCTGTGGTCTGAAACCACACTGGTTTTCATCCAACTTCCTCTCAACGACTGATCGCACCCTCCCTTCCAGGATGCCAGTGAATACTTTGCCTGGTATACTAATCAATGAGATACCTCGACAGTTGTTGCAATCCTTCCTGTTCCCTTGCTTATAGATAGGTGCAATTACTGCTTTTGTCCAATCTGAAGGTACCTTACCAACACTCCACGCTAATTTTACTACTCTATGAAGCCATTTCATCCCTGCCTTCCCACTGTACTTCACCATTTCAGGTCTAATTTCATCTATTCCTGCTGCCTTATGACAATGGAGTTTATTTACTATCCTTTCCACTTCCTCAAGCATAATTTCACCAACATATTTTCCTCCTCCCCATGAGCTTGGCTGTTTGCATCACCACCATGATGATTTCCTTTTACATTGAGAAGATGTTCAAAATATTCCCTCCACCTCTCCAGTGATTCCCTGGGATCTATTATGAGTTCACCTGAATTACTCAAAACACTGTTCATTTCCATTTTCCCTCCCTTCCTAAGACTCTTTATTACTGCCAGAAAGGTTTCCCTGCTGCTTGACCTAGCCTTTCCAGGTTATTACCAAAATCTTCCCATGACTTCTTTTTGGATTCAGCAACTATTTGTTTCGCTCTGTTTCTTTCATCTATGTACCAATCCCTGTCTGCCTTGGCCCTTGTTTGGAGCCATTTCTGATAAGCCTTCTTTTTACGTTTACAGGCTGCTCTCACTTCATCATTCCACCAAGATGTTCGCCTTTTCCTATCTTTACACACAGTTGTTCCTAGGCATTCCCTTGCTGTTTCTATTACAGCATCCCTGTATGCCACCCATTCACTTTCTATATCCTGAACCTGCTTACTGTCTACTGTTCGAAACTTCTCACTAATCATATCCATGTACTTCTGTCTAATTTCCTCGTCCTGGAGACTTTCTACCCTTATTCGTTTGCAGACAGATTTCACTTTCTCTACCCTAGGCCTAGAGATACTTAGTGCACTACAGATCAGATAGTGGTCTGTATCATCGAAAAATCCACAAAAAACTCGTACATTCCTAAAAGATTTCCTGAATTCAAAGTCTGTTAAGATATAGTCTATTATGGATCTGGTACCCCTAGCCTCCCATGTGTAGCGGTGAATAGCCTTATGCTTGAAGAATGTATTCGTAACAGCTAAACCCATACTAGCACAGAAGTCCAGCAAACACTTCCCATTCCCATTAGCTTCCATATCTTCCCCACATTTACCAATCCCCCTTTCGTATCCTTCAGTTCTATTCCCAACTCTCGCATTGAAATCGCCCATTAGCACTATTCTATCCTTGCTGTTGACCCTGACCACGATGTCACTCAATGCTTCATAAAACTTGTCAACTTCATCTGCACCCTCACATGGTGAATACACGGACACAATTCTTGTCCTAATTCCTCCCACTGACAAATCTACCCACATCATTCGCTCATTTACGTGCCTAACAGAAACTATGTTGCATGCAATGGTATTCCTGATAAAGAGCCCTACCCCAGACTCTGCCCTTCCCTTTCTAACACCCGTCAAGTACACTTTATAATCTCCTATCTCTTCCTCATTATCTCCCCTTACCCGAATATCACTTACTCCTAGTACATCCAGATGCACCCTCTTTGCTGACTCAGCCAGTTCTACTTTCTTTCTTCCATAAGCCCCATTAATATTGATAGCTCCCCATCGAATTCCATTTCGTTCGCCAAGTTGTTTCCAAGGAGTCCCTCGCCTGTCAAATGGGAGTGGGACTCCATTACTCCCATAGGTCCGAGGTTTGCTTAAATTGTTCTGAGCTCGGTAAATTCATGAAGCAGGATGCTGCCCTACTTGCACATAGTCCAAGTGAGGATCTCTCCTCTAACGGGTTATGGACCACCGGTGAATTGTATAGTCTTAGCCGCCTGAGCACAAGGAGGGCCACGACTCAGAATATGTCCGAGATACCCACTCCCATTCCATAGCAACTGGTATCCCGACTCTCAGGACCACTTACTAGGCCACTCAGCCGTTGCCCATGGTTCACGAACTAGGACGTGACTACAGTAACCCACAAACATGAACCATGGGATGAAAGTAAGCACAGAGAAAAGTAAAACAATAGTGATGACAAGGGGAAGGAAGGAAGGAAGGAAGAGGAAAGATAAAAATGGTAAAATTCTGGAAGTGGTTAAAAGTTTCAGGTACTTGGGAAGTGTGATCACAGAAGATGGAAAGATAACCAAGGAAGTTGGGAAAAGAATACAACAATCAAACAGCTTCTATCAGAGTATAAGGGGTATTTTGTGGAACCAAGATGTCCCGAATAAATGTAAGAAAGTATTATATTCAACCTGTTATGAACCCATACTAACCTATGCAGCTGGAACGTGGACTACAAGAAAACGAGAGGAGAGTAGAATGCAGGCAACAGAGATGAAATTTCTATGAGATACTGAGGGCAAGACCAGAAAGGATAGAATTAGAAATGAAGAGATAAGGAAAAGGACAGGAATCTTGAAACTTCAAGACAGGATAGAAACAATAAAGCTAAAGTGATATGGGCATATGATGAGAATGGGAGAAGAGAGAGTGCCAAAAAAGCTTTTTCAGGGAAGTTAACAGGAAAGAGACCACAAGGAAGACCCCGAAAGAGGTGGACAGTTTTGGTGTGGGAGTGCATAGAGAAGAGAGGAGGAAAACCAGAAGATATACTTAAAAAATGAGAAGAGTGGTGGAGAGACAGGCAGGTCCTTGATTCACAACCCAACCCAACCCAGGAAGCTGGAAATGGGAAATGAAGATGATGATGAGTGGGTTTGAACTCAATGTCAGCAGCCCTGAAGATGTTTTTCAGTTGTTTTCCATTTTCACACCAGGCAAATGCTGGGGCTGTATTAAGGCCATGGTCACTTCTTCCCCTCTCTTAGCCATTTCATATCCTGTCATCACCATAAGACCTATCTGTGTCAGTGCGACATAAAGCAAATTGTAAATAATGGCAAAGTGTTCTTGGCATTCAAGAAATAACCAGGAACTCGTTACTCAACCACAATCAATTTTATTTGAAAAATATATTACACAAATAGAACATTACACACATTGTGAATGCCTTACTCTAGACACATAAATGTTACATCTGGCCCTAAACATCATCTATATCTTCTCCTGAATAGTCTCTTTTGTTTGAATTACTTGTATGTTTGTTACGAAGGAAGCAATATTTTCCAGTATTGATTTAGTTAAAGTAACTTTAAAGCTTTTCAGTCTGTCGGAAACATTAATTATAACACATTTAACACTATAACATACCTGTAAAAATAAAGAATGACATGTTTCATTCTACAAGAACATCCTCACATTCTATCAAATCCCTTTAAATCATGTGTATATATGTACAATAATGTTGTTTACGTTGCATAAACTTGTGAGTGATTGAGAGTTGGTGATATTATGAACAAGTAATAATATATAATGATTGTAGTAGTATTCAACCATGACCTTATTAACTTATAGAAATGTTTCTGTACTGATCTAAGCTGCTAATGAATAGTCCTCCACCTTCAACAACTGCTTCCAGATTTTGGTTTTGTGGTTGCTGAGTAGCTAAGGAGAGGGGTGAGTGGAAAGTTTTAGTGGTCATTCAACTCTGTTCCATGGAGAGGTGAGGGGAGTGTTGTGGACCCTGCTTCTGTCCATTGGATTTATGTTGCTTCTCTATGTTAACTTATAATGTATTTTTATGTATTTTTATGCAAGTTAATGATTTTTATTAAATAAAGTATGCGGTGGAGTTATGGAATATCTTGTTAGACACTATTTTTGGTGATCATCAATCACTACTGATCTGCATTTAGGTTGCAGATTCCCTATCTGTTGTTTTCCTAGCCTTTTCTTAAATGTTCACAAAGAAATTGGAAAATTATTGAACATTTCCCTTTGTAAGTTATTCCAATCCCTAACTCCCCTTCCTATAAATGAATATTTGCCCAAATTTGTCCTCTTGAATTCCAACTTTATCTTCATATTGTGATCTTTCCTACTTTTAAAGACACTACTCAAACTTATTCGTCTACTGATGTCATCCCACGCAATCTCTACACTGACAGCTCGGAACATACCATTTAATCGAGCAGCTCGTCTTCTTTCTCCCAAGTCTACCCAGCCCAAACTTTGCAACATTTCTGTAATGCTACTCTTTTGTTGGAAATCACCCAGAACAAATCAAGCTTCTTTTCTTTGGATTTTTTCCATTTCTTGAATCAAGTAATCCTGGTGAGAGTCCAATACACTGGAACCATACTCTAGTTGGGGTCTTACCAGACACTTATATGTCTTCTCCTTTACATCCTTACTACAACCCCTAAATACCCTCATAACCATGTGCAGAAATCTGTACCCTTTATTAACAGTCATATTTATGTGATTACCCCAATGAAAGTTTTTTCTTATATTAACACCTAGGTACTTACAATGATCCCCAAAAGGAACATTCACCCCATCAACACAGTAATTAAAACTGAGAGGACTTTTCCTATTTGTGAAACTCACAACCTGACTTTTAACCCCATTTATCACCATACCATTGTCCACCGTTCATCTCACAACACTATCGAGGTCACCCTGCAGCCGCTCACAATCTTGTAACTTATTTATTACTTTGTACAAAATAACATCATCTGCAAACAGCCTTATCTCTGATTCCACTTCTTTACACATATCATTGATATATATAAGAAAACATAAAGGTCCAATAATACTGCCTTGAGGAATTCCCCTCTTAATTATTACAGGGTCAGATAAAGCTTTGCCTACTCTAATTCTCTGAGTTCTATTTTCTAGAAATATAGCCACCCATTCAGTCACTCTTTTTTCTAGTCCAATAGCACTCATTTTTTCCAGTATTCTTCTATGATCTACCCTATCAAATGCCTTAGATAGGTCAATCGCAATACAGTCCATTTGGCCTCCTGAATCCAGGATATCTGCTATATCTTGCTGAAATCCTACAAGCTGAGCCTCAGTGGACTAACCTTTCCTAAACCCAAATTGCCTTCTGTCAAACCAGTTATTCATTTTGCAAATATGTCTAATATAATCAGAAAGAATGCTTTCCCAAAGCTTACATGCAATACATGTCAAACTGACTGGCCTGTAATTTTCAGCTTTATGTCTATCACCCTTTCCTTTATACACAGGGGCTACTATAGCAACTCTCCATTCATTTGGTATAGCTCCTTCAACCAAACCATAATCAAATAAGTATTTCAGATATGCTACTATATCCCAACCCATTGCCTTTAGTATATCCCCAGAAATCTTATCAATTCCAGCTGCTTTTCTAGTTTTCAACTTTTGTATCTTACTGTAAATGCCATTGTTATCATAGGTAAATTTTAATACTTCTTTAGTATTACTCACATCCCCTATCTGGACATTATCCTTGTAACTAACAATACATACTGCTGACTGAATACTTCTGCCTTTTGAAGATCCTCGCATATACACTCCCCTTGTTCATTAATGATTCCTGGAATGTCCTTCTTTGAACCAGTTTCTGCCTTAAAGTACCTATACATACTCTTCCATTTTTCACTAAAATTTGTATGACCACCAATTATGCTTGCCATCATGTTATCCTTAGCTGACTTCTTTGCTAGATTCAATTTCCTAGTAAGTTCCTTCAATTTCTCCTTACTTCCATAACCATTTCTAACTCTATTTCATTCCAACCTGCACCTCCTTCTTAGTCTCTTTACTTATCTGTTATAATATAGTGGATCTTTACCATTCCTTACCACCTTTAAAGGTACAAACCTATTTTCACATTCCTCAACAATTGCTTTAAACCCATCCCAGAGTCTGTTTACATTTTTATTTACCAATTTCCAGCAATCATAGTTACTTTTTAAAAACTCCCTCATGCCTGTTTTATCAGCCATATGGTACTGCCTAATAGTCCTAATTTTAATACCTTCCTTTCTTTCACATTTATTTTTAACTACGACAAAAACAGCTTCGTGATCACTAGAGTAGAACGCAGCTCGGAAGGCGGTTTCATTGCACAGAGAGAGACAGAAGTATGAAGTGTGGTGATGCCAGTTAGCCTACTTATAACAGCATGTATGTGTAAACATTTTTTCATCCAGTTATGTCTTGAATTCCAAAGCGATGACCTATATTTTTTGTGGGCTTAAAAGTTTCGTGAAAGTCCAAATTAATTTTTAACATCAAACCCCGAGAAAGTGTTGAGGGAAATTTTTGAGATATTAAAGAAGTTAAATGGAAGTTGAGAGAAATGAAGGCAAAGTGCAGAGAGCATAACAGCATGAATGTGTAAACATTTTTTCTTCCAGTTATATCTTGAATTCCAAAGCGATGACCTATATTTTTCGTGGGCTTAAACGTTTCCTAAAAGTCCACATTAATTTTTAATATAAAAACCCCCGAAAGTGTTGAGGAAAAATTTCGAGATATTAAGGAAGGTAAATGGACGGTCCAGGTTCAATGCCTTAGGATATTCGCCGTTTTTATACATATCAAATATTGTTGTACGCAGAATATTTTTATTGAAATCATCGAGGACCGTCACTGGCTTCTTCCTCTAAGGGTTCTTCTCTGGCGACATGAACACCGCATTATTTTTATTTCCGAAGCATGTTTTATCCTCTGTATTGTTCGCAGGCCGATACCACACGCGAGTGCTGTCTTCTTTTGAAGCGTGGCAACATGGCGTTCCTCACCTTCTCCACCTATGAACGCCTGCTGCTTCATGCTTACAAAATACAAATACACTTTAAATACTATTTCCCTCGCCTTTCGACGGAATACTTGTCTTTTTTGCTCTTCCTGGATCTATCGTACACACGCAAATAGTTCCCTAAATTCGTTGATTATGATATTTACAAATAATACTCGAAAGATTCACTCGTGACGCACACAAACAGACACCTCTTACTGAAATGATTCTATTGGCTCAGCGGAAAGCACGTCATACTACAAAGCGCACGAATGTTACTGCGCAACGCTCTTCAAACCGCCTTCTGGGCTGCGTTCTACTCTAATACCATCTATTAGGTACTTCGGTTTCTCTATAGAGCTCATCTGGTTTTATCAGCACCACATCCAAAATATTCTTCCCTCTAGCTGGTTCCATCACTTTCTGAATCAGCTGCCCTTCCAATATTAACTTATTTGCCATTCGTTGTTCATGCTTCCTGTCATTCGCATTACATTCCGAATTGACATTTGGTAAATTGAGATCACCCGCTACAATCATGTTCCTTTCCTTATCATTTCCCACATAGCTGATTATCTTATCAAATAATTCTGAATCAGCGTCAGCGCTACCCTTTCCCAGTTTGTACACTCCAAAAACATCAAGTTGCCTATTATGTTACCAAGAATTTCATGTTTTTCATCCTTAACTTTTTCGTAGCTTACAAATTCTTCTTTCACCAGAATGAACACTCCCCCTCCTACCATTCCTATCCTATCTCGACGATACACGCTCCAGTTCTGTGAGAATATTTCTGCATCCATTATATCATTTCCCATGATTCAACTATTACTATATCTGGTAAGTATATATATCTTTAAATTACTTAATTCGATTCCTTTGTTTACAATGCTTCTACAATTGAGCACTAACATTTTTATGTCATCCCTACTTGATTTCCAGTTCCCTGTTTGCTTAACACCACTCCCTAGGCCACCCTGTTTCCCTGAATGTACCTGCCTATAACCCTTCTAAATAAGTTTCCTAACTTATATGTACCACTGCGGTTTAAGTGAAGGCCATCTGAGCACAGATCCCTGTCTCCTACCCACCCATTTGGATCTAGAAATCTCACTCCCAATTTCCCACATACCCACTCCATAGTCTCATTTAAATCCCCAATCACCTTCCAGTCAATATCCCTCCTACACAGTATTCCACTGATAACAATCTCCGCTTCCTTAAACTTCATCCATGCTGCATTTACCAGATCCCACACATCCCCAACTATGTTGGTACTTATACCTGCTTGCCTTATGTTGTTAATACCAACGTGAAACACTACCACCTTCTCCTTTCCCTCTTCCTTCTCTTTTACTTTCCTCAACATCTGCCTCAACCTGATTCCTGGATAACACTCTACCCTGGTTCCCTTTCCTCCACACACTTTCCCCACATGTCTAACGATGGAATCCCCCATAACCAGAGCCTCAACCCCACCCACCTCATTTGAACCCCTCCCCTCCTGGTCAGCCCTATCTTCTCTCACTGCTTCAAAAGCTACTTCCTCCTCCCTTTTCTCCCTCCTATGACCCTGTTCCACCTGTCTTTTACTTTCCACTATACTACATTTCCCTTTCCTACCTTTTCCCTTCCTCCTACTTCCACATATATCAGCAACAGTTCCCTATTCCTCATCTTCCCTCGGTTGTTCTACGTAAGAAACTGTCTTGAGTGATGAAAGCAGTTGCAAAAATTCATTACTACAGATAAGTATATCCTAACCCACATTCCAGACAGAGATTTCCTCCACCGGGTGAGTTGGCCGTGTGTGTAGAGGCGCGCGGCTGTGAGCTTGCATCCGGGAGATAGTAGGTTCGAATCCCACTATCGGCAGCCCTGAAAATGGTTTTCCGTGGTTTCCCATTTTCACACCAGGCAAATGCTGGGGCTGTACCTTAATTAAGGCCACGGTCGCTTCCTTCCAACTCCTAGGCCTTTCCTATCCCATCGTCGCCATAAGACCTATCTGTGTCGGTGCGACGTAAAGCCCCTAGCAAAACAAAAGAGATTTCCTCCTATGGGATTCATTAAGTGCGAATGCAAAAAGTGTAAATGTTGTCCACATGTTAATTAAGTAGGGCAAAGATAGGGGGAATATTTTAAATGTGTATGATCATTCAGGTTGGTTTTGTTAGTTTTTTTACAATGTAAATTTCAATTGCTTCTTTAATTTTCAAAGATTTGCTTTTACTTTCAGTGTGTAAAATTATTTAGGTCTGTGAAATGATGTGAAGTGTCATGTGCTGTCCGAAGGCTGAACGCCCATTGTATCTGATCACATTTTTGTGTTCTCTGTATCTTGTGTGGAAATTACACATTGTTTGCCCTATATGTGGCATTCTTGTTAGATTCTTGGCACTTGAGTTCTTAAACTCCTGACTTGAGAAAAGGTTTTTCTTGTGTAGGTTGCATTTTGCTAATGTATCTTTGGTATGTTGTTCATTCTAAAGGCTACTTTCCACTCACCCCTCTGCTTAGCTACTCAGTAATCTCATGACTACAATCCAGAAGCAGTTGTTGAAGGTGAAGGACTACTCATTAGCATCTTAGATATCAGTACAGAAACATTTCTATAAGTTAATAAGGTCATGGTTGAATACTACTACAAACATTATTTGTTATTACTTGAACTATATATACGCATTATTTAAAGTGATTTGATAGAATCTGAGAACGATCTTATAGAATTAAACATGTCATTCTTTGTTTAATAGTGTGTATTTTTTTACAGGTATGTTATAGTGTTATATGAGTTATATTTTATATGAGACTGAAAAACCTTAAAATTACATTACCTGTATGTTCAAAATTTTCATGTTTTTGATAAAACTAATGGTAAACTGAAGGGATATAGGGCATTATTGCCATTATTTCTACTGGAAAATAGGTTGTGGAACATTTGAGAGTTATTTAAAATCTACTGGAAATTTAAGTCTATGTCTGCAAAACCTTAACAAAGTCAACTTCTTGGTTCTCACCATCAAAATATGTCTTTAAATTAGAGTTCCCATGTTTTCCTGTTTCACTTGTAATTGTACACATTTTGATATAATAGGCCTACATTTCCATTTGTCAATATCCATCTTCCTATGAAGAAGAGGAGGGTTTGCACAGTCTTTTTTGATATACGGTGAGGTGAAACTTTCAAAATCTTGAAATTACATGTTATGAACCGTGTATTTGCTAGAGGTTTGTCTTACAAGTTGTTGTCAGTCCCAGGATGTTAAAATGCTCATATTATTCAGTTTCTTCCTTTTCCTCTTTATCAAGGCAGGAACACTGTCACCCTCCATATGCGTATGGCTTCTTAGGAAAACTTTTGAGTTATGGTTTGTTGAAATACCAATACCTAATAATTTAGATCATATTTGCAACTGTAGTAAATATTCACTAATATAAGGGCTGTAGAAAAACAGCTTACCTATTGAGGCAGTACTATTACTGCATTGAAGTAATTTCATAATTTTATAACCATGAGAGATTGGATTCATTCTTTTCAACTTCTGCCGTACACATATTGCAGATAAACAACGAATCACATGTAAAACTGACTGGACTGCAACTGTGTTTCCATATTTCACAGAAAATCCACCAAACTCTGCAGAAGCATATAACACTATCCCCAGATGATACGGACTTTAATCTCCCCCAATACATGATGTAGGACATAGTGTTGTATACCTCTGGGTAGGGGACAAGAAACTCATATAGGTGTGCCAATAATCCCATTTTGGTAATAAAAAAAAAAAAAATGGACATAAAGTCCTATACCTCTGAGGTGCAGATTATACATGAATAATCCCCGCATGTTTTCTTTTCAAAATTTTGTGATGAAAAGTTGAGTTGCAGGTAGTATTTGCATTAAGTTTGGTTCAGTGCTTCTGATATACAGAAATCTGGAAATTAAGGCTGCGGCTACTTCCTTCTCACTCCTTGGCCTACCTGTGTTGGTGCAATGTAAAGCAGGTTGTAAAAATAAAAATAAAATAAAAAGGTAGTCATGCTGTGGGAAGAAAGTATGATGTGGATAAGAATTATATACATGATTGGAGGAAAAATAAAACTCATCATGAACAGGAAAACAGTAACTGGTATTTTGCAGACAAAAAGTATAAAGTTTCCAGAAATCAAAATCAGGATGTACAAATATATATTACTAAAAAGAGACAACTGTAGTATTTACAGTTTCCAATGGTAATATTTAACAAAACTATACAGTTACAAAGAAAATTTTCATTCAAAATTTCTCTAATGAAAATTAGGGTGTGGGGATTATTCAATGGTCAAGATTATGTCCTGAATTTATGAAAGATGCCAAATTTAAAGAACTCCAATATGTTTAGTAGTATGGGAAATAAAAAAATGATTTGTTGGTTTTGAGGAGAAGTATACTATTTTAGGTTACATAAAAGCAAAATATTGAATGTGTTACAATTATTACAGCAAATGAAATACTGAACCTGTACTTTAAAATGGTAACTTACTAGTGAAATTGCTAGTTGAATGTAGCATCTTGTGCCTCTTGTTTCATGTATGATGATACTGAATTCATGACCTGTACATAGTTTCAGTCTACAATATTTCTGGGCAAAAGATCAATTACAGAATCATGAATTCATGATGGGCAGAGATAATATGGATGCAGAAGAACTGGGACTGATGAATAGAACACCCATCTATTTGAAGAGAGCCATGTGTGAAAATGTGGTGACTGTCCTTGTCCTTTTGTGTGTATATGTGTACATATATCTCCTTCCCATATTGACCTGTCACTGTGCTTATCCTGTTCCTATTTCTCTATATGTGGCTTGATTTGACACTTGTTTGTTTCTCGATTTGTTTTATTAGATTCCTATTTGATTTGATTAAACTAAATATTGAAAACGGAGTATATACCAACAAGGCTGATTTGTTTAATAAGAAATTACCTCCTCTGGGACTAAGAAGGAATATAACTAAAAGAGCAAATTTTGATGGTATGAAGATGAAACTATGTGAAGAAATCTAGTTCGTCTTGTCTTTTTTTTCTCTTCCCTCTACTCACATTGACTTCTCAAAATGTTTACCTTTTGTATATACTTCTATCCTCTTTCCTAGAAATTGAAGTAACCTACTGTAAGTTTTCTTGGGAAAATGAATATCAGTGCTATCTACTCATATTGATATAAGGCCATACCCCTTATGGTTTGCTTTCTATTCCATATACGTAAATTTCTTAGTAAATAGCCAGACTGAGAAGCTCAGACAGTAGAAGTGCTGGCCTTCTGGGTCTAAGTTGGCGAGTTCGATTGCATCTCAGTCAGGTGGTATTTGAAGGTGCTCAGATACGTTAGTCATTCATTCATTATTTATTTACTATAAACCTTTACAGTACCTATGGAAGGCCAGGGGCAAAGGACAGGCCCCCAACATGTACTGCCCCCTGACCTTGTCGATCGATTTACTAATACATAAAAATACTCCTTCAAGACTAAATTATGTCACATTAGGGTCTCTGAAAACTGTTAAAGTAGTATGTGGATATAAAATTATTATTATTATTATTATTATTATTATTATTATTATTATTATTATTATTATTATTATTATTATTAAAATGTGAAGTAGAATGGAACAATAAACTGCCATATCTAAACTGGTCCAGATATGAAAAACATTGATCAGGCAAGGATATCTCTTTTTTTTTTTCTTTTTTTTTTTTTTTTTTTTCCTTTTCTTCATATGTTTTCTTAGTTATTTCCTTTGGGTATAGATTTGAAATTATTTTCAACCCCATATTATACCAATAAAATTTGTATTTCCATTTTCATTCAGAAATAAAACTTAAAACACTGCCTCAATTGGTGTAATTGCTACGAATATCCATTACCTTTTTCTTTAATGCTACAGGGTCTTTATTTATGCTTGGCAAGGACTTTCTCGCTCGACCTTGGCCGCCAGTGATGGTCAGGTGTCGAAACCAGTCCCAAACCAAATTAAACATGTTGTGACATAATTTTCTGCAACAGTTTATCATTGTATTGAATAGGTGGAACCTCTCTCTTTTTAACATTGTGATTGTCAGTTGCCGGCTGCCGCGTGTGCATATGTACGGCAGAATATGGTACTCAAAATCATTATCATGCATTTTACTTTCCAATTTTACAGTTTATGATGAAAATGTTCCCCATGCGCTGCCAAACATAATCGGCATCTCCTAATAAAGTTTTCGGTTATTCTACCAAGATCTTCAGCACTGACGGATGCAATTGCAGCTCTTATATTGTCTTTAAGTTTAGTGTGTGAGGGTTGTTCCCATAAACTACATTTTTTAACATTCCCCACAAATAGAAATCACATGCCGTTAAATCTGAGCTACAAGGGGGCCACAGATTTTTAATTATGATCCTCATACCAAACACGCTTCAGTAAAGAGATAACGACCTTTATGTCTATTTTTATTATTTACTGAATTTGTACGTTTGAATCTCTTGGCCAGTTGTTTTATTGTCCGATTGATAGGAATGGGTCTCCCTGGAAATTTCGCTCGAAACTTTTGTCTTGTCCTAGCGCACGATTTTCTGCACTTAATGTAAGTATTGTGCAGATATACACATCCACGTAATGAATATTCCACATACATTACAGCACTATACACAATCACAATAAAACACTATACAATACGACATACAGTACGCAGTAGCTTCATTGAACACCCTACTATCTCGGAGTTCAGCTCTCAGCAACTGCAGGAAGTGCCGGAAACCGCACATGCCAGCGGCTGGTAGCGGCCTGTCATCGGCGGCCAAGGTCGAACGAGAAAGTCCTTGCCAAGCATAAATAAAGACCCTATATTTGTTTGGGGTGTCGACCTATAAAGATCTTTTGCCCCTAACCATTACCATTTAATATGAAAGTAAAATTAAATTATCTTTTCTTACTCATTTCTTGGGATAGCATTGGCCACAAAATTTAGCTTTTTATATTTTGAAGAATTATAAAAATTTTGAATAATATTCATCCAGAGATAATTTTTTAAATATTGTATTTGTTATCACATATGGCTCTAGTAAGGAATCTTATTTATAAATCTCAAAATTGATAATTCACTGTATCTTATTGTATCACTAATCTATATTTCAGGTACGAAGACATCCACAGTTTCAACCAAACACCATCTCGAAACCAGGATGTGGTGCTTCAAAATTTGATTCATCTTATTACTCTCCTCCTTGTTGACTTGCAGAAGGGATTGGACTTCTACAACAACCTATTTGAAACGTAATTAAACTTAATCTATTTACTGTATTTAGATAATCATCAGTTGACTAAAAATTTCAGTGTCTTTGCGTGTTTAATGAGAGGTTAAATATCTTATAGTTTTATTGTAACATCAATTTTACCTAACATGGAAACAGTTTCACATGATAATTTCAGATCAGCATCTGTCTGTTTAATGTCGTTCTAACACTGGTAGATTTTTTATGAGATCAGCATGCAAGTGTTAATGTACTGTACACAAGTCGAAGTAGACATGCATGCAATACCTACAGGGTTTCCCAAAAATCGTGCATCATAGGGATAAGAATGTACAGTAGAAGTCAGTTATAGCGAGAATTCATAACAGCAAAAAATTTACTCACTATAGCAGATTGTCGTTATACCCGATTTTTGTATGAAAGTTGGAAGTACCCCCATACACATTAAAATCGGTATGAAACGGCAATCAGTTTGTTCAAAACTTGCGTTTCCGCGGATGATATCCACACTATGGATTACTTGTTTGTTATTTTTCATGGAAGTTGAGATGTTCCTAACTACTTTACTAGTTTTTAAAACATATAAATCTGAATTTAAAATGAAAAATATGAAAATTAATATTCATTAAATAAAATACACAATCTTCGGACCTTATACTCACACTTAGTTCTTATCTGATTACTTACACATTCATTATTTGATGGGCGCCAGCTACAACTCAGTGCAGCAATAAGAGAATGAGATTCTTTAATATCTATAGGGTGTGGGGTAATAAGCTTACTTTTGACAACATACCATATAAGTTCTGGGAAATGGAGATTGTTGTTTTGTTTCCCGATTAAATTTGAGGTTATGTAATTCTACTCTCAAAATAAAACGATAAATTAATTTGATAGACAAAATATATTCTTTAAATTGTATAGAAAAAAAATAGTAAGTCTTGCTGCAATAAAACAGATGAGAATATAAAATTATGACATTGCAACTGAAAGAAACTCAGCATTAAATTTGAATTCTTCTTGACCGGACATTTAACAATCATACACGAAATTTATCCCTCACTGGTTCACTTGACTGTACCTTCAACACTTCGAGTGTAATTACGACGCATTTCTTTGAATTGGTGTTTACTGTAGATGTATCAAGCCTAATTTGGTGATGCATCCTTTTTGTTTAACTGACGACTAAGTATCCATGTGACTGCTTCTTCTCCATCCAGATGACTTCTTGGTAAGTCTGTCCTATATGACTTCATGGCAAGTCTATCCTTCTATGACCGGGCGAGTTGGCCATGCGCGTAGAGGCGCGCGGCTGTGAGCTTGCATCCGGGAGATAGTAGGATCGAATCCCACTATCGGCAGCCCTGAAAATGGTTTTCCATGGTTTACCATTTTCACACCAGACAAAAGCTGGGGCTGTGCCTTAATTAAGGCCATGACCGCTTCCTTCCAACTCCTAGGCCTTTCCTATCCCACCGTCGCCATAAGACATATCTGTGTCGGTGCGACGTAAAGCCCCTAGCAAAAGAATATATATATCCTTTTATGACTTCATAGTAAGCCTTTCCTTCTATGACTTCATGGCAAGCCTTTCCTTCTATGACTTCATGGCAAGTCTATCCTTCTATGACTTCATGGAGAGCCTTTCCTTCCAACTGCACTGACTGACCAACTGTGGCCTCACTCTCTCAATGACCAATGACTAATGACTGACTGAGGCCTCTCCATCCTTTCGACTGACGCTATAAGATACTGGACCAGTTTATATAGACATTAGTTGACACACCTATGCAATCTTCAGAAATAACTATGATCTACTCCCACCCAGCGACAAATGTTACATACGATGGTGAAATTGCCTGGGGCAGCCTAGGTAACTCCAAGAAAGTGAGCTCACCGTTAAATGCACACAATGACGTAGCAATGACTCAGCAGTTATGCTAACAGTATTGCAACATGTGCGTTGCAATGTCAAAACTTATTACAAAGCAGATCCATTGTATATTATGTAGCAAGTCTTACTTTACATGGTTAAATGCTAATATTCACACCCATATACATAACAATTCGACTACAATCACGCAAGCGACAATCATTGCAGAACTGAATTGGACAATAATAACAATAATCTTACAGATATAATAATAATAATAATAATAATAATAATAATAATAATAATAATAATAATAATAATAATAATAATAATAATAATAATAATAATAATACAGATATCATCTTGTAACAAGATTTGAACTGTTACAAAGTGTGTATTTAATTTCATTCTGAAAAAATTATAGTTCTGTATTTCTCCGAATCCAAGACGAACCCCACTTTATCCTTCAAAAAATTTAATCAGGCTCAAAAGGTGCTTTGTAAAATCATATGAATGCCTTTGTTGTACATTACGCATTTTTAGACGCCAAACATTAGCTTTCGTTATGCTGTTTTCTTTTTCTGCGGCTGTACATTATTTTTTATTTCCGCTAATTTAATGACCACTAACTTAAAATGGGCATCATAATACCAAAGAGAACCTGTTGAAAATTTGCTGGCAATAGTTATTCTATGCATCTCTACAATACGACGATCCATCAGGAAAATATTCTTGCTGTCTATAAAACTGTTACTTTTACTCAGCGTCAGATATAAGTGGCTACCACTATACACACGTCTCGCTTACTAGGTTCGACCAACTTCAGCAGCTGGTGATGTTATAGGCCTAATCGCGGATGTTGAATGTCAACGAACAAGTTTATTGCACCGTGGTATGGCCATTCTGCCCTTCAGCTTTTCGTGCACATACCTCACAATTTCATCTTCAACTTCTTTAAAGTGCCCTTGTTGCAGACCACTGAATGCATTTTTTAGCTATCTTTGGCTTCACGCTAACATCAAATATTGGCTTTAGTTAGGCCTATGAAATATTTTCTTGCAGCTGCACAATTATTCTACATTTCCGAGTGTTTAATAACCATTAACTTAAAATTGGCATCATCATATCGACGAGAACCCGTTGATAATTTGCCGGCACTACCTGTTCCATGTATCTTTACAATACGACTATACATCACAAAAATGTTCCTGCTGTCTATAAAACTTTATTTTACCAAGCGTCGGGTACAGAAGACACGTTATAACTCTGCCACTGAGTAGCCGTGACCTTTCTACGAATTTGAAGGCTCGCACATTTTGATGCCATTCTGCAGATTTGAGAAACGTTTTTGTAGAGGCTAATAGAACGTTATTCTCTCTTCACTAGGAATTTCCCGAGATCCAGTGATGTTACACCCTGGCACTGTACAACCGATTGTTGCGGCTAGCGATGTATAATAAAGAGGAAGTCGTTTATTGTCAATGAGTTTTTTAGTGTGCGCGCTTGCGTGCTGGGGTGAAAAGAAGCAGCGTGGTTACCGCCGTAGTTGCCAGTGGTATTCGTTACTGTTAGGCCGCGAATGCAAGACAACCCTTGATTTTTTCGCATGGGATTCTGAGAAAAAAAACACGTTTTGGATTAGGAGAAATACGGTATCCTTCCAGAGGCTTCTGTGGCAAACATTTCAGCTTTCTTCTTCAAATGGTGTCACCTAACCTAACCATATATGTATCATGGAAACATATTTGAAACGCATGTAAAGAAATGATAACTTCCTCGCTAAAAATTTATATGTGAATAGCCTTTCCGAAATTTAACTAGACACGAGAATATGTGAACAATCCTCTGAAGTCAGTGATGTACTATCTTGAGGTGCATCACATTCTTACTTAATTTCAGTATATAACATTAAAATTAAGCGATTGTTTCCTTCAGCCTTTATTTTTAACGAATTGACAACTGCTATCGGCCTTGTTATTTATGCATTTATTACGAAAACGTGTTATCCTCTTTCATGTTGAATTTTCTTTAGAGAACAGCAGTCAACAGGTATTACAAATCGACTCCAACATTGCCTTCGAATGTCTACGAGAGAGCTCACAAATGCACACAGTGCCTGTGAGCTCGCATCCAGGAGATAGTAGGTTCAAACCCCACTATCGGCAGTCCTGAAGATGTTTTTTACCTTAATTAAGGCCACGGCTGCTTCCTTCCCATTCCTAGGCCTTTCCTGTACCATCGTCACCATAAGACCTGTCTGTGTCAGTGTGACATAAAGCAAATAGCGAGAAGAAAAAAATGCATATAGTGAGAAAACTATACCGTACCGAAGATGATCGATCGCATTTCGTGGCAAATGTTTCAGTTTTTTTATTCAAACAGTGTCACCTATTCTAACTTAACCGTACTATACGTATGATGAAAACACGTTTCAAGCACCAGCAGAGAAATTATAATCTTCTTGCTATAAATTTACACAATAATAGCCTTTCCGTAATTTAACCAGACACGAGAAAATATAAACTAACCTCTGAAATCAATTATACACTCTGCCATATCTCGACGTGTATCCCATTCTTACTTAATTGTAGTAATTTGCATTAAAATTAAGCGATCATTCAGTCAGTCTTTCATTTTAATGAGTTAACAACTGTTATTGGACACGTTATTTACGCATTTATTATGAAATATGTCCTCTTTCATTTTGAATTTTCGATACGGAACAGCAGTCAGCGGGTATTACTAATCGACTCCAACATCGCCTTCGAAATGATACCGGAGGTAATTGATCGCATGTAACATAATCGCTGGGGTGCATAAATACTGGTAACGGAAAAAATCGTGCACGCATAATCACTCGTATAAACAGATGCGTCAGTGATAATACACAGTTTAATATAGGAATTTTGAAGGGGCAGCAAAAAATTGTGTTTTTAACAGAGTTATCGTTATATGCCTTACTCGCCGTAGCGCACTTCTACTCTACTGGATATTACAATACTTGTTCAATATTATTGCCTCCAATGTCAAAACACAACTGTAGGCATTCCTTCATGTTATGCAGATTGATTTTTACCATGATTGGCATTAGAGCGCAGCACTCAGCAGTTATTCACTCATTACAAGCAATGAAGATCATTTTTTCCGTATTGAAATAATCTTAATTTATAATAATATAAGAAATTTATTTTAACTCAACCTATTCAATACAGTACAAGATGTTAACATATTAGTTAAACATCGTTAAAAATCGTTGAAACATGTTTCGCCCCTTCTGTGGGGCATCATCAGTCATATCAAATACCTCAAAATTCTACCAGACGTCTGGTTGGAAGTTATAAAAATATGTTACCTGAGTGAATACATTAAAAAACATTTACAAGATCTTTTCATTAACAAAATATCAAAATTAATTAAAAAATGTTACACTAGTGAACACATTGGTGAATTTTCACTCAAAACAAGGCCGTCCTATGTGCAGTATTGACAATAATGGTAGTTAAAGTCTTATTTGGTGCTAAGTTTGAAGACAGT
The DNA here is from genome assembly GCF_040414725.1 of Anabrus simplex. Lineage (NCBI taxonomy): Eukaryota > Metazoa > Arthropoda > Insecta > Orthoptera > Tettigoniidae > Anabrus > Anabrus simplex. The sequence continues at coordinate 275,781,126 of NC_090269.1, read as the reverse complement.
TTAAAATTTATGTACAAATGTTGAGAATGAATGCAGAATACATATAACTGCAATTTACTGTACATGTATTTTACATTGTAAAATAATGTGGAAATACCATTCCAAATTTGTATTAATTTCCATGGGGAAAAAAAAATGTATACTCCGGACCTCAATATTAACGGTCCTGGTGCAGTCTAATCAGAAATGGCTTCAAGATGTGAAATTTTGTATGTGATTTATGATCAGCTCATGTAAAAATGTTGCATAACGTCGTAATTCAACTTGGATGTTTATGTTGACTAATTATATTTTAGACTCAAACAATCAAGTATCCATGGGCTAATCACCTCCGTTGGACACTCTCTATGAAGACGGAGTGCCTAGTGCATGTAAACAACACTTGATATTTGATTCAAAACGAACCATGTTGAAAACAGTAAAAATAATGGCTTGAACGAGGGCGGTTAAAATGTCGTTAAATCTTCCCAATTGACTAGTGTTTTTAAGTTTCTCTGTGTGTTTATGTTGTTGAAGTATGGGGTTTCAGTTTTATTGGTTGAATGGGCAACAGTCAAAACATTGTCCGATGTAATTAATGTTGAGCTGTCTTACTTATGTGAAGATCTGAAAGGAAGGATAAATCCTTAATTAGTTGAGTGAAATGACGGGAAAAGAGAAAGAATGAATGCGTTGGAGAATTGAGACTGTGAAGTTAAAAACTTACCTTAAGTGTTGTTGGGCTGTTACTTTATTGCTAAGAGGTTTTTGAAGCACTGGCTGTCACTAACGTCTTGCTCCTCGTATTGTACGTGTGACGTCTTGGTGGAGGGGAGTGGGCCTGAGAAAGCAGGGCTGTGGGCCTGTGATTGGTGCATGGGAAAGAGTTGTGTGTATTGGAGGGAGAACAGGGGCGTGATAAGTTGAACGGCTTAGTGGGGGTGCTTGAAGAGGTTGTTTTGAGGACATCAACTAATCTTTTGTCTGTCAGATTTAACTTGCTGAACGAAATTATTAATTGTTCATAAAGAGGGCTTCGGTTGTTTATTGTATAAGACTAGATAAAGGCAGACTCATGACCGAGTTCGAAAATTTGTACATTTTCTTGGACCAAAAATACATTAGTAAAAAAAACTTAAATGATCCAATAGACAACTGAAGCCCTCTTTATGAACAATTAATAAATTCGTTCAACAAGTCAAATCTGAAAGACAAAAGATTAGTTGACGTCCTCAAAACAACCTCTTCAAGCACCCCCACTAAGCCGTTTAACTTATCATGCCCCTGTTCTCCCTTCAATACACACAACTCCTTCCCATGCGCCAATCACAGGCCCACAGCCCCGCCTTCTCAGGCCCACTCCCCTCCACCAAGACGTCACACGTACAATACGAGGAGTAAGACGTTAGTGAAAGCCAGTGCTTCAAAAACCTCTTAGCAATAAAGTAACAGCCCAACAACACTTAAGGTAAATTTTTAACTTCACAGTCTCAATTCTCCAACGCATTCATTCTTTCTCTTTTCCCGTCATTTCACTCAACTAATTAAGGATTTATCCTTCCTTTCAGATCTTCACATAAGTAAGACAGCTCAACATTAATTACATCGGACAATGTTTTGACTGTTGCCCATTCAACCAATAAAACTGAAACCCCATACTTCAACAACATAAACACACAGAGAAACTTAAAAACACTAGTCAATTGGGAAGATTTAACAACATTTTAACCGCCCTCGTTCAAGCCATTATTTTTACTGTTTTCAACATGGTTCATTTTGAATCAAATATCAAGTGTTGTTTACATGCACTAGGCACTCCGTCTTCATAGAGAGTGTCCAACGGAGGTGATTAGCCCATGGATACTTTTTTGTTTGAGTCTAAAATATAATTAGTCAACATAAACATCCAAGTTGAATTACGACGTAATGCAACATTTTTACATGAGCTGATCATAAATCACATACAAAATTTCACATCTTGAAGCCATTTCTGATTAGACTGCACCAGGACCGTTAATATTGAGGTCCGGAGTATAAATTTTCTTTTCCATGGAAATTAATACAAATTTGGAATGGTATTTCCACATTATTTTACAATGTAAAATACATGTACAGTAAATTGCAATTATATGTATTCTGCATTCATTCTCAACATTTGTACATAAATTTTAAACTGTCTTCAAACTTAGCACCAAATAAGACTTTAACTACCATTATTGTCAATACTGCACATAGGACGGCCTTGTTTTGAGTGAAAATTCACCAATGTGTTCACTAGTGTAACATTTTTTAATTAATTTTGATATTTTGTTAATGAAAAGATCTTGTAAATGTTTTTTAATGTATTCACTCAGGTAACGTATTTTTATAACTTCCAACCAGACGTCTGGTAGAATTTTGAGGTATTTGATATGACTGATGATGCCCCACAGAAGGGGCGAAACATGTCTCAACGATTTTTAACGATGTTTAACTAATATGTTAACATCTTGTACTGTATTGAATAGATTGAGTTAAAATAAATTTCTTATAGTATTATAAATTGTTATTCACTCAAGCAAACCGTTTCTGTCCCTGATCTCCACACTGTAAACTTTTGCTTTAAGGTAACCCCATACAGCAAAATCCACTGGATTTAACTGTCCTGCATTAAAGCTATTATAAAACAAAATAAATGTAAGATAATTAAACACACCCTTCAATAATCACCATTTTGTACCTGAAACAAATAGAAACAACTATTATGCACAATATACAGTGGAATTCTGTTAGTATGTTCCTCAGTAACAAGTTTCTCTGTAAATGATGTTGAATTATAACAGTCCCAGTCATAAATCCACTAAATATCAGTAGCATAGTGTAAAAAAAAAACCATGGGAATGCTATAGTTTAAACACTCTAGTGCTAGAAATAAAACTTGGTGGTGGAAAATTGCATATTTTATCGAATAGTGCTCCAATAAATTAAGTTTAAATTTAGACAATGAAATCAACAAATGACAACATTACAAAAATGGGTTTTTTTCTTCTTCTTCTTCTTCTTCTTCTTCTTCTTCTTCTTCTTTTATGACCACATAGGATCACTTTAGTCGGTCCATCGTTCAGGTCTCTTTGAAGGGATTGTTCGGGCTTTGCGGTCCTCCCAGTACTTCTTCAGACGCTCCGATCTTCGTGCCCTTTCCTCAGTTGAAAATGTGCGTGTTGTTGGTTTGTTTTGTGTAAGGGTAAAGCGGAGGTTTGTATTCTTGAGTTTTGTATTCAATTTTATCTTATTTTTGGTGTCTTCTGTTGTAAGGCCTATTTCCTTCAGATCCTCTCTTATATATTTGAAATATTTAAAAATTCTGCACCAATCATAATTTAGTCCTTGCTGATACTTGGATTCAAACAACGACTGTATATGTGGATGAGACCTGGAGAAACTAAAAGATATCAAATAGATTTCATTATGATTAGGCAGAGATTTAGAAATCAGGTGTTGGATTGCAAGACTTTCCCTGGAACAGACATGGACTCTGACCACAACTTGTTGGTCATGAAATACCATCTGAAGTTGAAGAAATTGAAGAAAGGAATACTAGGAGATGGGATCATGACAAGTTGAAAGAAATGAGTGTGAAGGATTGTTTCAAGGAACATGTTGCACAAGGACTAAATGAAAAGGTGAAGGAAGCACAATAGAGGAAGAATGGATAGTCGTAAAGAATGAGGTCTCTAGGGCTGCTGAAGAAAGGCTAGGAAGAAAGGAAAGATCAAGTAAGTATCAATGAATAACTCAAGAGATACCAGACCTGATTGATGAACGACAAAAGTACAAAAATGGAAAAACTTAGGAGAGCAGACAAGAATACAGATGATTAAAGAAATAAATGGATAGAAAGTGCACACAGTTAACGAAGAATGGCTGAAAGAGAAGTGCAAGGATATTGAAGGTTGTATGGTGCTAGGAAAGGTAGGTGCTGCATACAGGAAAATCAAGGAAGCCTTTGGAGAAAGGAAGACTAGGTGTATGAGTATTAAGTGCTCAGATGGAAAACCACTTCTAGGGAAAGAAGACAAGGCAGAAAGATGGCAGGACCATATTCCAACAGTTTTATCAAGATAAAGACATAAGTGGTACAGTTGTGGAACAAGAAGAGCCTGTTGATGCTGATGAAATGGGAGACCCAATTTTGAGGTCAGAATTTGACAGAGCTTTGAGAGAAATAGGAACAAGGCACCTGGAATTGATGACATTCCCTCTGAATTACTGACTGTCTTAGGAGAAACCAGCATGGCAAGGTTATTCCATCTGGTGTGTAAGATGTACAGGACAGGAGAAGTGCCATCCAATTTTCAGCAGAATGTTGTTATACCTATTCCCAAGAAATCCAGTGCTGACAAGTGTGAAAACTACAACATTAGTTCAGTATTTCATTCCTGCAAAACGTTAACACATATTATTTACAGAAGAATGGAAAGACAAGTTAGAACTGAGTTAGGAGATGATAAATTTGGCATCAGAAGAAATGTACGAACTCATGAAGCAATCCTGACTTTAAGTCTGATCTTAGAGGACCAGATTAAGGACAAGCCCATGTACATGGTGTACATAGATTGGGGTAGGACGGTTATTAAAGGTTGGCATAGTGTCAGATAGGAAAGGTAAAAGAGAGGATCCTGATTCAGTTGAGAGAAAATATTTCCATATTTAGCTCAGAGCCTTCATATGAAATCATTCTCAAGATATTATTCATAGATCTAGAAAAGGCATTTGATAATGTTGATTGGACCAAGCTATTTGAGATTGTGAAGATGATCAGGATCAGATACCGAGAACAGAGAATTATCTACAGTCTGTATAAAAATCAGTCTGCAGTGATAAGGATTGAGGGCTTTGAAAATAGAAGCAGCAATCCAGAAAGGAGTGAGGCAAGGCTGCAATTTGTCTCCCGTCCTTTTCAATATTTACATAGAACAGGCGGTAAATTAAATTAAAGAGGAATTTGGAAAGGGAATCACAATCCAAGGAGAGGAGATCAAAACCCTGAGGTATGCCGATGATATTGTTATTTTATTTGAGATTGCAGAAGATTTGGAGAAATTGCTGAATGTTATGGACAGATGAAAATAAATAAGTTCAAAACAAAAGTAATGAAGTGCAGTCAAATGAAGTCATGTGACGAAGGAAATATTAGATTAGGAAATTAAGTCTTAAAGGTATGTATGTGTATGTTCAGTCTTCAGCCCTAAGGCTGGTTGACTCCTCAACACCTCCACCATCAGCTGTCATAGATGGCCTAGGCATCACTGAAGAGGCGTACTAAGGAAATGAGGAGTGAGGTTTCTTTCCTCTTAAAGGTAGTAGATGAATATTGTTACTTTGGTAGTAAAACAACTAACAATGGGAGGAATAAGGACGACATAAAATGCAGACTAGCACAAGCAAGAAAGGCCTTTCTGAAGATAAGAAATTTGCTCATTTCAATCATTGATATAGGAATTAGAAAGATGTTTTGGAAAAAATCACGAGAATAGAACCAGCTTTTGGGTGGTCAGGCCATGTGCGTTTGCAGAGTTTTGTCCAGATGTGCCATTTGGGCTCATCAGTTGGATTAGCACGCCTCACCAAGACTCTGCTTAGCAATGGCAGACCAAGTGTGTGGTCCCACCGTGTTAGCAAATAGGGATTGTTAACCTGGTAAAGGGGAAGTGAATTCTCCATTTTAAAAAATATGTACTCCCTATGGAGATACAATTCCAAAAATGGCTTTCACAGCTGCAATTTTGGAATTGTTTTTGAAGACTATTGTATGGAGTGTGGCATTGTTTATGGAAGTGAAACATGAACGATAACTAGCTCAGAAAGAAAGTAGAAGCTTTTGAAATGTGGTGTTACAGATTAATGCTGAAGGTGAGATGGAGTAATCGAATCACAAATGAAGAAATACTGAATCAAATTGGTGAGAGGAGATCGATTTGGCTAAATTTGACGATAAGAAATAGAATGGTAGGACACATCTTAAGACACCCAGGACTTGTTCAGTTGGTTTTTGAGAGATGTGTAGGGGGTAAGAATGGTAGGGTTAGACAAAGGTATGAATATGACAAGCAGATTTGAGTTATGTAGGAAGTAGTAGTTATGTAGAAATGAAAAGATTAATTCATGATAGGGTGGCATGGACTGCATGAAACCAGTCTATCAACTGATGACTCAAATAACAACATCAACATTAAAAATATTGTAACACTTACCTAAGCTGTCTTGTACACCATATCCATCCATTGGTTCTTCTTTGTTGCAAACATGTCTATCAACTTCTCATAAAGGCAGCATAAGAGAGCAGTTCTTCTAAAAAAGAAAAATTGTCTACTGCTAAAATGCTTACATTGGCATTGTATATGGAAGTGAAACATGAACGATAACTAGCTCACAAAGAAAGTAGAAGCTTTTGAAATGTGGTGTTACAGAAAAAATGCTGAAGGTGATATGGAGTGATCGAATCACAAATGAAGAAATACTAAATCAAATTGGTGAGAGGAGATCGATTTGGCTAAATTTGACGATAAGAAATAGAATGGTATTATAAAAATGGTGATTTGTCATTGAGTTTCTTAGTTAGGTTTTAATCCTCATGGCTCTGTCACTACTTGCTGTGACAGCAGGATATGTTGCAACCAAATGCAATAGCTTAGTGATTTCCTCATCCACCTAGTCCAAGTCATTTACAACCAAATACTTCAGCAGATTTTATGGTGATAAATGCTTTTGCTCATCTGCCAAAATATTGAAGAGCTCATTTTCAAGCTGGTCTGAATTAACTGGAATATTTCTTTATTAGTTTGGAAATATTCATCTGAGGAAATTCTTCCCTGTGTTCCATTAATGTTTTTCATTCAATAATTCTACAAAATGGAGCTGTGGAAAATCTTCAAATCTGGATTTCATTTGAACAACTTAGGAATTGGTGATTTTATGTCAGCACTTTCAACCTAGCCTTCTGAGAGTCACTGAATCTTACATTCCCATTCAATTGGACACTATTTTGCACATGAGAGCCCCGCATCTTAGGTTCTGCACATTTGCAATGGTGAGTTTTATTTCACTGTGGCAAGCATTTATATTACCTAGTGATGCAGAACTGCAAAGGATCAATGTGAACAAAGCATGCCCCATAAATGCACAACAGGTACACAAAATTTGCATAATCCATGTACGTACTATTTAATCTGTCCCCTTGCACTATGTATAATGTAATAGTTCCAGTGAGAATGTTAATTGTCTATTATTGCATTAAAAACTTGATACAACTTCTACATCACTACTGTTGTGTTTAGACAGATAGACAAGGAGAGGAATCTCCCAATTCCTTTTACAGGATATTTAAAACACAATTTTCAATAGCACTTTGCTCCAGTGGTTACAGGTTACAGCCTCCCAAAGGCACCACACAATATTTACACAAATATATTTTACATTTGAAGAAAAGAGCCTCAATGCTCTACAATTCTACCAAGGAGACTACGCTCCCAAACCCTTACAGCCTACTCAAGGCAACCTTTAAGTTTAGAGATTAGAGCATCATTGCTCAATAAAATTAACACTTTCAGGCCTCTCTAGGCACAACCTACATTTAATAGTTCACACAGATATCACTGTCTTCAACACTCAACAGTTTAACCACTTAACAGAAAAGTTTTTACAGGAGTATAGAAATACTCATCCTACCAGGCTTTTATGGAAAGCAACAGCTTCAATTACTGGCCCCAAACTCAAAAATGTATGGAGGCATACACTTGCGCTCCTAGAATTCAAAGATTAAAACTCTACTTGGGCTGGTGGTCCGACAATACAGAGGCTAATCCTAAACTACTGAGGTGACTAGATGGAGGAAATTTAAGTTACCAGGCTAGAGGTAGAAAACGGTTACAAAAACATAGTCACCTCAAATACAAGTTGATAGGGAACTCGAGAGGGTAACACACTCTCTATCCCTGGTTTTTCAGTTAAGTACTCTTGACTTACTTGAACTTTTACATGAGACAGAAGAAAGTTTACATTTTAGGAAATATAGTGTTACATAGTTAAAGATTGGAAACCTTTCCCTCGAATTAACTGGCAGAGATACCTACAGAGTTAGAAATATGGTGGACATTACCTTAGCTGATGTTCTGCTCACCGACGGATGAGGACCCCACCTCCTCTCTTAGAACACACACTCAATAATACAACGATCGGTAAGACAAGTCAACGCGAAAAGGTGACGGCTTTTATACCCGAGAGGAAGGTTCGTGAAGGCTCTGGACTAAGATCAGACACACCCTCTCATTTTTATTGTACAGTCAAAAGTTACAAGAAGTCTATGATTGGCAGAAAAATAAATACACAAAATTTTGATTGGCCAGACTCCAAAGCTGGCGGGATAAGTTAGAAGTGTTGCAAACCTTGAAGTATCAAAAACAAAGAAAGTAAATTCAGTTCAGAAAACCTGAAAACACAAAATTTCTTTAAATTTCTAGTTGTACCACTTTGCACCAGAGTTTATGACATCAGTTCTTTAATAGAGACATCTATGGAGAAAAGTCTAAATTCTAGAAATAGTTGTTGCAAACTGTGACACACAAAAAAAAAAAAAAGATACCCAGTCAGTTTAGGAAACCTTAAAATAACACATTACTATATCACTTTAGTAGTGATATCTGTTGATCAACATCCCAACTTCTTGCACTAGTTGTTTCAATGTTTATGTGATAGATAGCGTTCTTCAAGGCGCTTCATTTAAATGCACGGGGTTGAGGTGTACCTCCCGGTATGGATGCAAAAATGTTCTCACGGAACTGGAGTGTGTATCATAGAGATAGGATAGGAATGGAAGGGGGGAGTATTCATTCTGGTGAAAGAAGAATTTGTAAGCTACAAAAAAGCTAAAGATAACAAACATGAAATTCTAGGTTTAAGGATCATTTCTAACGATAATAGGCAACTTGATGTCTTTGGAGTGTACAGACCAGGAAAGGGTAGTGCTGATGCTGATTCAGAATTATTTTATAAGATAATCAGCTATGTGGGAAACGACATTGGAAAGGAATGTGATTGTAGCGGGAGATCTCACTTTAGCAATTTTTTTTTTTTTTTAATTTCGTGTGACTATTTCTAGCCAAGTGCAGCCCTTGTAAGGTAAACCCTCCGATGAGGGTGGGTGGCATCTGCCATGTGTAGGTAACTCCGTGTTATTGTGGTGGAGGATAGTGTTACCTGTGGTGTGTGAGTTGCAGGGATGTTGCGGACGGCACAAATACCCAGCCCCCGTGCCATTGGAATTAACCAATGAAGGTTAAAATCCCCAACCCGGCCGGGAATCAAACCTGGGATCCTCTGAACTGAAGGCCGGTACGCTGACCATTCAGCCAACGAGTCGGACACTTTAGCAAATGTCAACTGGGAAGGTAATATGAACGATAGGAAACATGACCAACAAATTGCAAATAAATTAATATGGGAAGAACAGCTGATTCAGAAAGTGATGGAACCAACTAGAGGGAAGAATACACTGGACATGGAGCTGGTAAAACCAGATGAGCTCTATAGAGAATCCGAAGTAATAGATGGTATTAGTGATCACGAAGCTGTTTTTGTCATAGTTAAAAATAAATGTGACAGAAAGGAAGGTCTTGAAAGTACTACTATTAGGCAGTAGCATATGGCTGATAAAGCAGGCATGACAGAGTTTTTAAGAAGTTATTATGATCGGTGGAAACAATAAATAAAAATGTAAACAGACTCTGGGATGGGTTTAAAGCAACTGTTGAGGAATGTGAAAACAGGTTTGTACCTTTAGAGATGGTAAGGAATGGTAAAGACCCAGAAGCAGATTGGAAAGAAACAGAGTTAAAAACGGCTCTGGAAGTAAGGAGAAATTGAAGGAACTTACTAGGAAATTGAATCTAACAAAGGGGTCAGCTAAGGATAACATGATGGCAAGCATAATTGGTGGTCATACAAATTTTAGTGAAAAATGGAAGGGTATGTATAAGTACTTTAAGGCAGAAACAGGTTCAAAGAAGGACATTCCAGGAATCATTAATGAACAAGGGGAGTGTGTATGTGAGGATCTTAAAAAGGCAGAAGTATTCAGTCAGCAGTATGTAAAGATTGTTGGTTACAAGGATAATGTCCAGATAGGGGATGTGAGTAATACTAATGAAGTATTCAAATTTACCTATGATAACAATGACATTTACAGTAGGATACAAAAGTTGAAAACTAGAAAAGCAGCTGGAATTGATAAGATTTCTGGGGATACACTAAAGGCAATGGGTTGGGATATAGTAGCATATCTGAAATACTTATTTGATTATGGTTTGGTTGAAGGAGCTATACCAAATGAATGGAGAGTTGCTATAGTAGCCCCTGTGTATAAAGGAAAGGTTGATAGACATAAAGCTGAAAACTACAGGCCAGTCAGTTTGACAAGCTTTGCATGTAAGCATTGGGAAAGCATTCTTTCTGATTATATTAGACATATTTGCAAAATTAATAACTGGTTTGACAGAAGGCAATTCGGGTTTAGGAAAGGTTAGTCCACTGAAGCTCAGCTTGTAGGATTTCAGCAAGATATAGCAGATATCCTGGATTCAAGAAGCCAAATGGACTGTATTGCGATTGATCTATCTAAGGTATTTGATAGGGTAGATCATAGAAGACTACTGGCAAAAATGAGTGCTATTGGACTAGAAAAAAAAGTGACTGAATGGGTGGCTATATTTCTAGAAAATATAACTCAAAGAATTATAGTAGGCGAAGCTTTATCTGACCCTGTAATAATTAAGAGGGGAATTCCTCAGGGCAGTATTATTGGACCTTTATGTTTTCTTATATATATCAATGATATGTGTAAAGAAGTGGAATCAGAGATAAGGCTTTTTGCAGATGATGTTATTCTGTATAGAGTAATAAATAAAGATTATGATCAACTGCAAAATGACCTTGATAATGTTGTGAGGTGGACAGCAGGCAATGGTATGTTGATGTACGGGTCAAATGTCAGGTTGTGAGTTTCACAAGTAGGAAAAGTCCTCTCAGTTTTAATTACTGCATTGACGGGGTGAAAGTTCCTTCCGTTGATCACTGTAAGTACCTAGGTGTTAATATAAGGGGTAAGCACATAAATGTGGTTGTTAATAAACGGTACAGGTCTCTGCACATGGTTATGAGGGTGTTTAGGGGTTGTAGTAAGGATGTAAGGGGGAGGACATACAAGTCTCTGGTAAGACTCCAACTAGAGTATGGTTCCAGTGTATGGGACCCCCACTAGGATTACTTGATTCAAGAACTGGAAAGATTACAAAGAAAAGCAGCTCGATTTCTTCTGGGTGAATTCAGACAAAAGAGTAGCGTTACAAAATTGTTGCAAAGTTTGGGTTGGGAAGACTTGGGAGAAAGAAGACAAGCTGCTCTACTAAGTGGTATGTTTGCAAGAAATCAGCTTCATTTCCCCTATCAAATCTTATTTTCATTGTATCAATAACAGTAAATTTCCACCTTTTTGATACTTACATTTGCTTTAAGCAAATTAACTAATCATTTATCAATCCTGTTGCATTGTTACTCACTTGTAGTACTAAGTATTTTAAGTATCTTAGTATAATTAAGGAATTATAGAATGGTATTTTATTTTTTACACTTTCTGATTGATGTCTCTACTTTTACTGTTTAAGTCACCTGATTATATCATTGTAAGTATTCAGAGTTTGTAGATCCGCCATTGAATATATTATTCATTGTAATTCCTCTATATGAGCCTTTGGCTTGTTGGAATTAATTATTGAAATAAATATCTATCTATCTACTATTTACAGTACATGTTTTGTTTCATTTGGAACATCTTTAGCTATATTACAATGTTTAGGTGAAATTACAAAGCATATTTATCTTTTTAAAACCTTCTTAATAAGTACATTGTTATGTTTAAAATCTATGTGAATTTTAAAAGTTAAAATAATTAAATTAATGTGGATGGTTTAATAGGGTGGTGAATTGGGAAGGGAAATGGATTTACTTATTTTAACCTATTATAAAACTATATCTATTCATTTTGAACAGAGGTTAAAAAATGTTTTTGTTCCCAGCACTTTTTTTTCTATGATGTGCAATTTTCTAGTTGTCTACTAATAAAAAGTTTTTGAAAAATATTTTCCTTTGTCAATGTTCTATTTTTTACAAGGATGTTCTCTTCATTTACTCCCCAAAGGTGAATGTTGTTGTTTGTTTTAATTTTATAAAAGTGTCTCTTGAATTCAGTTAATGCAGGATCCCTGAAGCTGATTGTAGACTTCACAAGACAGAAGGCTGCACCAGCCGTCACTCCTCCAAGCACACAGTAGGCTTGTTGTAACAACAAGATTTTGGGGAAGCTCTTATAATAATAATAATAATAATAATAATAATAATAATAATAATAATAATAATAATAATAATAATAATAATAATAATAATAATAACAATAACAATAACAATAACAATAACAATAACAATAATAATAATAATAATAATAATAATTTTTTTTACGAGGGATTGTGGAAAATCTTCAAAAGGACACTTGTGAAGGGTCCGCACTCCACAAGTGTGTGGGATTCTTACCCACTAAAAACCACACACCCTTTCCCCACGATGTGAGTCATCACCCAGGAACCGCTCTCGCATTACTTCAGGGTGATATCGTGCTTTGTCTTTCAGACGTCTTCTTTCTTCATTTCTTCTTTACGAACGTTCGTATGCTTCCAAATCCTTCTTCTTCTGACGAAGGATGTCCTCCACATGTACTGCCATGCGATCCCAGGATTCCTGGTTTCGCAGCATCACCGAAATAACATTATCTGTTGTCAATTCTCCTAGTTCAGTTTCCACACATCTTCTCTGAATTGTCCAATGGCCGCATACAAAAAAGGTGTGGTATACGTCGTCAATATCATCGCAGTATATGCATGCTGCTTCACTCGCTCTGCCCACTTTATGCAGGAATTTCCGGAAATATCCATGTCCTGTTAGAAGCTGCATGAGGTAGTAATTTACTTCACCATGGACCCTTTCAACCCAGATATCCAAGCATGGTATCAGTCGCTTGGTCCATTTGCCTCGAGGGTCACTTTCCCATCTGAGTTGCCATTGCCTCATCAGTTGACTGAAGGCGTGCTTCTTTGCACATTTCTTTCCCAGCTCTCCTTTGGTACGCCAGATTTCATGCCGCTCCAATGCAAGTAGGTCTATTGGGGCTATTGCTGCCACCGTGAGGATTGCCGGTTCGGAAACAGTGCGGTATGCACATGCAATACGTAAAGCCGCTCTCCGTTGTACGGCAGTTATCCTTCTCCGATACCAAGCAAATCTCAAGGATTCAGCCCAGATTTCAGAACCATATAGAAGCACTGACTGAACCGTCGACATGAGAAGACGTCGTTTACTGGATTTCGGACCTTTAATATTTCCCATTAGTCTGCTAAGTGCAGTCATGTATTTTACTGCCTTGTCTGTCACTCTCTGAATATGAGTCCAGAATGTGAGCTTGGAGTCAAGTGTCACTCCTAGATATTTTGTGCTCGCAGATGTTTCTATCACTAACTCTCCAACAGTCATTGGTACAAGAGTTTCGATCCTTTTCCTCGTCAGAAGAACTATCTCCGTTTTGTGTTCGGCTAATGTTAAACTGTGGCTCATCATCCATTCTTTTATGCGCCGCATCACCTGGGTCAGTTTAATTTGAGCCATTTCAACATTACGAGCTACTATCAAGGCGGCCACATCATCAGCGTAGCCCACAAGCTTCGTGTCCTCTGGCATCTCCAAACGTAACAAGCCATCATACATTATGTTCCAAAGATCTGGACCAAGGATCGATCCCTGCGCTGCACCAGCCTTCAGACGCTTTGTCTTTTCCCCATCTTCCATATCATACAACAGAGTGCGATCTTTGAAGTAATCTCTCATTATGCGCATAAGATATTGTGGTAGCTTGAAAGTTTCTTCAAGAGCTACCAACATGTCGCTCCATCTTGCCGATTTGAAGGCATTCTTCACATCCAGGGTCACAAGAAGTGTCAATTTACGGGAATGATGGTTGCCCATTCATGCCCTTTCTGCTGTATTCACCACCTCCCACACTGCATCTAGCGTCGAGTGTCCTCTCCGAAATCCATGTTGGCAAACAGATAGATCCCCTGCTAGTTGAACTGCTGAGAGGATTCTGGGCTGCAGAAGTTTCTCCAGGCCTTTTCCAGCTGTGTTCAGCATACATAAAAGTCTATAACCACCAAGTTTTCCTTTGCTGATCAGAACCAAATGAGCCATTTTCCATCGGGGACTAAAAACACCCGTTTGCAGGCAATGATTGTACATATTCAGCAACAGTTCTGGGCATAGTTCTGCTATTATCATTAGCACTTCTGCAGGTATACCATCTGGTCCAGGAGTTTTCTTGTTTCTAAGAGAGCTAATAGCTCTATTCAGCTCTTCTACAGTAAAGAGGGGTATATCATCCAGTTCTTTCTCGTCGTCACAGTCAATAATAATAATAATAATAATAATAATAATAATAATAATAATAATAATAATACAATCAGCTTCAGGGATCCTGCATTAACTGAATTCAAGGGTCACTTTTATAAAATTAAAGCAAACGACAACATTTGCCTTAGGAAGAGCAAATGAAAAGAACATCCTTGTCAAAAAGAGAACATTGACAAAGGAAAATTACTTTCCAAAAACTTTTTATTTGTAGACAACTAGAAAACCACACATCATAATGAAAAAGGTGCTGGCAACAAAAGCAATTTTTAACCTCTGTTCAAATTGAATAGGTATAGTTTTATAATAGGTTAAAATAAGTAAATCCATTTCCCTTCCCATTTCACCACCCCATTCAACCATCCACATTGATTTTAATTGCTTTAACTTTTTAAATTCACATAGATTTTAACCATAAGAAGGTACTTATTAAGATGTTTTTAAGAAGTTAAATATACCAGTACTTTGTAATTTCACCTAAGCATTGTTGTATAGCTGAAGATGTTCCAAATGAAATGAAATATGAACTTTAAATGATTAGTTTATTTACTTAAAGCAAATATAAATATCAAAAATGTGGAAATCTACTGCTATTGATCCAATGGAGGTAGTACGTTCCGAGATGACATGGAATGCTATTTGTAGACGAATAAGTTTGAGTGGTGTCTTTGAAAGTAGGAAAGATCACAATATGAAGACAAAATTGGAAATGAAGAGGACAAATTAGGGCAAATATTTGTTTATATGAAGGGGAGTTAGGGATTGGAATAACTTATCAAGGGAGATGTTTAATAAATTCCCTTTTCTTTGAAATCATTCAAGAAAAGCCTAGGAAAACAACAGATAGGGAATCTGCCACCTGGGCGACTGCCCTAAATGCAGATCAGTAGTGATTGATGTTTTCTGATTGGTCGGAATCACATTTTAAATCTTGTCCACAGCATGTCCACTGGCAAGCATGCTCATTTTCCCTATAACACCACCTTGACTCAAATTTGGGATAACAACCTAAGAACATCAAATTAATTCATGGAAGTGGAGAAGTTCCAAAATTAACAAATTTCTAGCACTAGGTGGTAAGAGAGTGGTAAAAATGGAATATCAAAGCATACAGTTCATCTTCCAAATGACAGTGTATAGAAATTTAGACTGCCTTGCTCAGATGGTTATGCAGTCAAATTTATTCTGCCATGTAAGTTACCAGAATACCTTCCAGGGCAAAGGGGGATCACATGTCACAAATTACTGGAAATCTTAAAGAAAGTACACACCGATCTCGACAGCTGCAGTCGCTTAAGTGCGGCCAGTTTCCAGTATTCGGGAGATAGTGAGTTCGAACCCCACTGCCAGCAGCCCTGAAGATGGTTTTCCGTGGTTTCCCGTTTTTACACCAGGCAATGCTGGGGCTGTACCTTAATTAAGGCCACGGCTGCTTCCTTCCCACTCATAGCCCCTTCCTCTCCCATCATCGCCATAAGACCTATCTGTGTCAGTGCGACGTAAAGCAACTTGTAACAACAACAAAATACAATTAAGGAAAGTACAAAGCCTTAACTTCCAAATAGGCTACTCCATTATCTTTCAATTGAGGAAGAATACTTTATATTGTATATCAGTACCAATACTATGGATTCTGAGATAATGAATAGACACATTGTTTATTATGTGTTGCAAACCTTCAAACTGGTTTATTTCTTTACAGGACTAATGGAGTTCCATACTTCAGTGTTGTTTACAAACAGTTGGAGAAAATGGTGAGTTGCTTGGTTATAAAATTATACAAATAACTCCTTGTGATTTTCTTGTATAATGGTAGTTATTATGGTATATTAGGAAATAACATAAGGAATATGACAGGAACTATCTCTCTCTCGCTCTCTCTCTCTCTCTCTCTCTCTCTCTCTTTCTCTCACCGGGCGAGTTGGCCTTGCGGTTAGGGGTGCGCAGCTGTGAGCTTGCATCCGGGAGATAGTGGGTTTGAATCCCACTGTCGTGAGCCCTGGTTTTCCATCCATGGTTTCCCATTTTCACAGCAGGCAAATGCTGGGACCGTATCTTAAATAAGGCCATGACCGCTTCCTTCCAACTCCCAGCCCTTTCCTAACCCATCATCATCTGTGTTGGAGCGACGTAAAGCCACTAGCAAAAAAAAAAAAAAAAAAAAAAAAAAAAAAAAAAAAAAAAAAGAACTGTCTCTTCTTTAAAACCTCTACACCAAAGGGAATTTGTGAATCTCCATATCTACATTCTATCAGAACAGAGTAAATTTTGATCAGCAATCATTCAACATCCAAAAATATATTGTTATATTCTACATCATCATCATTTCTTCACACCAGCAAGCCGGATGCGGTTGTGTACGAGCCTCCTCCAGTTTGTCCTATCCACCCACAGATGCTGCTCATATATGCGATGCCAGTTCACATATCTAATTTCAAGGTACTTCAATATCTGTTTTTCCCAAACATCACGAGGTCTTCCTCTTGGTCTCCTCCCAGGAACATTGTGGTCAAAGTATGTTCAAATAGTCCTGTGAGGGTCCATTCTTTTCATGTGACCATACCATTGCAATCTCTTCACTTCTAGAGTCTTCAGCAAGCTTCTTTCCAATCCAAGCTGTTGCTGGATATCCACATTCCTTATTTTATCCATTTTTGTTTTTTCCTGACAAGAATGGAGGAACTTCATTTCTATTGCTTGAAGACGACTCTTTGTTGGTCCAGTAAGTGTTGCTGCTTCCAGGCCATATCGTCCCTGCTCTGGCAAGCTAACGAATCTGAAAATTGTCAAAAGGTTAGGAGAGCTGAAAGAAGTTGTGATTACTCATGTCAAAACAATTTTTATATTTAATTATTGGTTTTATGTGTTAGGCATACATAATGAGCTGCAGATGTGAGACTTTGTCAGAGGGTAGACAATATATAAATAACAAAATCTAGACCAGAACTTCAGAACTACAGATTCCTTAGTTTGTCAGTTTCGCTAGTTTGCCAGAGCAGGGACGATATGTCAATATAGGTACTAGACATATTTTGTACAAGCTGATCTTGAAAACTAATGGAAATGTTTCTTCCCAAAGTATTTGACATACAGCATGATAGAATTTGGAAGCTTTATGTATTCTGTTGCTGATCACTTGATATATAGTATTGTCTGATGACAGAGCACTACCTAAATACTGGAAATTGTCTACAATATCCATCTCCTCATCTCCAATTCTTAGATGAACAGTTGGAGAGTTTCTACTCATCACCAAGCCAACTGTGTTCATTTTGCTGATTTTGAGACCTTTCATGCCAGAGATCTAGTATAGTTTATACTTCCGCTTCTGTCTCACCCCATACCATTACATCGTCAGCAAAAACTAGGGCATTAGTTGTTGGATCCCTTCTTTTAACTACTTTTAAAACTTCATCCATTATGATTATGAAGAGAAGTGGTGAAAGACAACTTCCTTGCTGGACTCCACTCTTCATTTCAAACCAACCTGACCTTCCATCCTGGACCTGGACACAACACTTGGTTTCATCATATAATTATCGGGAACTCAAGGGAGACTTCATTAGTTGGTCGGAGCATGGAAGGAATGATGAACTCTTCTCAGAAGAACTCTTAAGGTTTCACTTTACTTTTTCCTGCCTGCTGGCTCTTCAGAAGTGTGTGCGCGTGTGTTTTGTATTCAGGAATCATTCAGGACGAATATTTTCGCACTGCAGGATGTGTGGTTAGGGTTGTTTCTAATATGTATAACTTTTGCTTTCTCAACGATTCATTTGTTTCTGTATTCGTCCCTGTTTTTGTCTCCTTGTAGGATGTGTATTGTTTAATGTAATGCCTTGTGTAATATAAATGTCTACATGCTAGCCTATTTCCCGCATTTTGGCTGATGATGATGCCAAACAGCGTCGAAACTAGTTCCAAGTGCAAATATATGTTATAAATAAACTATAACATTTTTGTATTGAAAAGGTGGACCCTTTTAAGTTTTCCTATCTTCCATTCTCAGTTCAATACGGACAAAAATGAAATTCTTAGATTTAAATCATCATATAATTGTTGTACTCGCGCTATGATGTCATCGGGCACTTCCTTATGTCTCAAACGTTCCAATATGTGCCTGCATGGTACATGGTCATATGCTTTCTCGATGTCCAGAAAAACAGTTATAAGTGTTTTACCTTTCTCCCAATACTTCTCATAGAGCAAGCTGGTGGCAAAAATGAGGTCTATAGTTGATCTATGAGGACTAAATCCATGTTGTTCCTCCTTTAGTGTAGGTTCAACATATTTTCTAATCCTGCTCTCAAGGATGGATTCGTAGATTTTGAGGCCATGTGACAGCAGAGTTATACGTCTGTAGTTGGTACATTTCTTTCTATCCCCTACTTTCAAGAATAGGATGATGACTCCTTGCTTCCAGTCATTGGGTATTACATTCTCTTTCCAGATTCTATTTAGTACCCTGTACATCCACTCTTGTCCAACCTCTCCTAGTGCTTTGATCATCTCAACACTTAATTCATCTGATCCAGTTGATGTGTCTATAGTTGAGGTTAGATATTGCTGTCTCTACTCCAACCATGTCAGACTAGTGGTATTTGTGCTGCCAAAATCACAAGGTTCATCGTCTAATGGAGTGACATTTTCATAACAGTTCAGCAAAGTTTCAAAGTACCTTTGGAACTGCTCTATTATTTTGGTCTTATCCCTAGTCACCTCACCATTAGGAAGTTCTAAAGATTGGATAGATTCATTTTGAGTTCTTCTATTCTTAACAATACTGTATAACAGTTTTTTTTTTTTCATCCTGCATTATTTTGGTAGCCAGATCTTCCTTGCATTTCTGCTTTTCAGCTACAACCAACTGTTTGACCTGTAATTTTTTCTTTCTGTAAAGTGACAGCTTCTCCTCTATTTCATGTTGATCTCCCCATGTTCTTGTTTGATATAAGGATCTTCTTGCATGGTTTCTGTCATTGATAGCCTTTTTAATATCATCATTCCACCAGGCAGTTTCTTTAGGTTTCCTTATTTGACTCTGTCGTCCACATGCTTTTTCTGCTGTACCAACCACAACCTTCTTTAGAGTATCCCATTCTTCATCTACCAATTTCAGTTCTTCTCTCAGCAACAACCTGCGGACACCTCCCCTGAATTCTTCCTTTGCATTTGGCTTGGTTAGTCACCAAGTTTTTATTTTTGGGACTCTTTTGTTACAGACTTTGAGAGGTCTTTTCTCTTTTCAACAGTCTCTGGTGTCCACCAAGGTCTTCACTTGGAACGACCTTAACATCATTGACATTTTTCCATTAATTTTGATCTATCGGAATATAATCTATTACTGTACCTATTTTGTCATCCCAGCTATATCTTGTGATTTTATGGGAGTCGCTTTTCTTGAACCAAGTGTTACTATCAGGTTGTTTCCCATACATAGATCTAGCATATATTCTCCCTCTTAACTTCTGTTTTCCATTCCATGAGGGCCCAGTGTGGATTCATATCCTGTTCGTTGTGAGCCAACTTGTGAATTAAAATCACCCATTACAATTAGATTGTCATACTCAGTGTGTTCTTCCAAGTTATTAAGGAAGTTGGCCTTTTCCTCTTTTGAGCATCCTACCTGTGGAGCATAGACTTGGATCACATTGTACTTTTTCCCTCCTAAGTTCACAGATAACTTAATTATCCTTTAACTAACAAACTCAACTTCACTACAAGCATCTATGTCTTTATGTATTAAAAATCCTACTCCATTCTTAGACTATACTTCATTTCCAGACCAGTAGAGACTATAGTTCAATCTGATATTCATTTTCCCAGTTTTCTTCCACTTTGTTTCACTCAGGCCCATGATCAGAAGTTTCCTCCTTTCCATGAGGTCGACCAGTTCTTCAGTTTTGTTTGTCAATGTCAGGATATTTAATGTTGCCACTCTGATACTTTGTCTTCATTTGGTTTGGGTAGCTGGTGTAAAAAAGGATGAAAGCATGATATGACAATAATGATGTACCAAGGATAAAACAAAAGAAGCTGGGGGCAAGAATACTCAATTAATGTAACAATGCAAATCTAATGTAAGACACAGTCAGATTAAATGCCAGTTCCACATAAATCAATATTAATAATTATTTTAAAATATTAATTTAGGAAAATAAAATTACTGTATGTCCTAAAAGGCAGATAAGGACACTCTTTATGGTACCACATGTTATAAGAGAACTATCATAATTCTCATTTTCAGTCCATTCCACAATTAAAAGGGCATCAGATCATCATTTTCATTTCCCCTTGTTCAGCTCCAGCCAGGTTGGGGAGTTGATGGCACTTCTCCACCATTGCCTCTCCGTCCACCACTCCTCTTCAGTAATTGTATTCCAGTCCAGTCTTCTTTTTCTTATACTGTTCTTGACAGAGTCCATCCATCTTGCTCTGGGCCTCCCTCTTGCCCTCTTTCCTTCTATCAGCCTCCAACACTTGTTTTGGTATCCTTTCCCTCCTCCATCCTCATAACATGTCCAAACCATCTCAATTTATTCTTCTCCATCCTATCACTCAGTTTTTCTATCCCTATCTCTTTACTGAACTCAACATTTCTTACTCTGTCTCTCCCAGTCTTCCCTACCATACTCCTCAAGAATTTTATCTCACTGACTTGAATTTTACTTTCATTTCTTGCTCTCAATGTCCAAGTCTCTGATGTATACATTAATATAGGGGTATAGTACATCTTGTACATTATCTCTTTACATTTCATAAGAACTTCTCTGTTCCATACCAGGTTCCTTACATTCTGATAGAACGTACTTCCCGCTTGTACCCTTCTGCTGATCTCCTTATCCAACCTTGCATCTTGCAATATTTCACTTCTAAAATATTTAAAGCATTCAATAACCTCAAGGTTTTGTTCCCTGATAATAATGATTCCTTTTCCTTCTCTTTCTCCTCTTGTCATCACCACTCTTTTGCTCTTCTCCACACTGATTTTCATACCATATTTCTCAATATTGTCATTTAAAGCCTCTAGTTGCATTTGCACTTCTGTATTGTTGACTCTCCAGATTACTATGTCATATGCAAACAAGAACAGTTTCATATCTTGCCTTTGTTTCCTTTAGAATTTCATCCATAACCATTATAAACATAAGTGGAGACAATACACTTCCCAGTCTTAGTTGAGTTTGGTTTCTAAACCAGCCTGTTCTCTCCACTGAGGTCTGGACACAGCTTAAACAGTTCTTATACATTGCTTTCACTAGTTCCCATGATTGCCTTCCACATCCTTTCCTTTCCAGGGTTTCCTTCACGTTTTCTCTATTAACACTATTGTAGGCCTTCTCTGTATCAAAGAATACCATCACCTGATCTTTTCCATTTTTCCACTGTTTTTCCATCAGTAATCATCATCATCATCAAGTTTCCACTCCAGTTTCCTGGGTGTGTTTTATGAGTGCTCTCCATTTTAGTCTATTCATGTACCACTGCTCCTTCAAGACTTCATCCCAGTTGATTCCTTTGGATGTGATATCTTCCTTCACTTGGTCCAGCCATCTCCTCCTAGGTCTTCCAACAGGTCTCTTTCCAGTAATCTCAGTATGCAACCATTGTTTTGCTATTATTCTTTCTGTCATACATTTGACATGACCGAACAATCGCAAACATGCCCTAGTTATGGTCTCCTTCAGGGACTGATTTATTCCAACTTGTTCTCTAAGCTTCTCATTTCTTACTTTGTCTTTCCTAGTTTTTCGAAGCATGCTTCTTAGAAACTTCATTTCTGAAGCCTGAAGACTGCTGTTATCGTTTTTGCTAGTTGTGCTCATTTCCAACCCATAAGTCAATATAGGGACAAAGTATGTTCGAAACAGAGTTTGTTTTGATCTTAGTGGTACTTGTTTATTCCAGAGCAGATATCAAACTTGCTGATAGAATTGACTGGTACTGATACTGGTTTACTGTTTCCAATTGTACACCCTCCAGCATTATATTATCTTTACTTCTCTGTCTATGAACAGACATTGCAGCAGTTTTTGTAGCACTTACTTTCATTCCATATTTTTTCAGAGGATCATTCCAGATATTCAGCCTTTCCTGGACTTCCATCTTGCTGTTTCTCCAGATAACTATATCATCTGCAAAAGCAAATGCTTTAAGATCCATGTTGGTGTTCTGCTTCACTTCTTTTATGATTTCATCCATGATGGTGATGAATAGTAATGGTGAAAGGGCACTGCCTTCTTGCACTCCTCTAGATGTCTGGAACCAATCTGAATATCCATTTCCTACTTGAACACAGCTGTAGCAGTCATCATAAAGCTTTTTTATTCTCTGAATGAGTTCCATAGATACATTCTTCTTTTTAAGACACTCCCATATAGTTATTTCTAGAGATACTATCAAATGCTTTTTTGATGTCTAGAAACACAAATGTCAAGTTATGATCTTTCTCCCAGTGCTTTTCTAATATCATTTTCAGTGTGAATATGAGGTCTATAGTTGATCTCATCATCATCATCATATTCCTTCCAAGTATTGGGTCATGTGTCCCATTGCGGTCTTGCATTTTTCTTTTTGCAAGACTTGAAAGCAATCAAATGTCCTTCGACGGGTTGCTAGCCTGAAGGAAGTAAGACCATTGGTGGGGCTGCTACCTCTCGGCTAATGGACTAGCCGAAATTACATCATTTCCTCCGTAATTGATGTAACGGTTATACCGCCGTGACATGGTAGTTGATCTATCTTTCCTAAATCCATATTGTTCTTCTTGCAGTTGGGGTTCAATAATTTTCCTTAATCTTTTCTCAAGGATCTTCTCACGTATGTTTAAACCATGGGACAGTAAGGTAATCCCTCTATAGTTGCTGCACTTTTTTTGACTTCCTTTCTTGAACAGGAGAACTATAACTCCCTTTTTCCAGTCACCTGGTATTATTTTATCCTTCCATATTGCCCTTATCACCCTGAATAGCCATTGAATTCCTTGTGGGCCAGCAGCTTTAATCATGTAATCTCATGGTAAATATAGGGTCTATCGTTGACCTGCCCTGTCGAAATCCATACTACTCTTCTTCTAAATTTCTTTCCACCCTTCCTCTCATCCTTTCTATTATTCTCTCCAATATTTTGGCTACTTGTGACAACAGTGAAATTCCTCGATAATTGTCACATGCCTTCCTGTCACCTTTCTTAAATACTGGTATTATTACACCTTTACACCAATCACCAGGTACTCATTTTTTCCTCCATATACACTTTAGCAGTCCATATAACCAATGTAGACCAATAGGTCCTACTGCATCATTTCCACATATATTTCATCCATCCATTGGATATCAAATAAAAATATTAAGTTATTGGTTAATATAACAACAATTAAGTTATTCACTAATGGAGTAATTGCCATGTTATAAAGATACGCTACACCAGTTAGTCTAGCTAAAGGCACGGGGAATGTAACATTAAGGTCAATACATGATTTTAAAAGAAATAATAGCTTTCAGAAGGTGCAATTATCTGATAACCACTACTATAAAAGCAACATGATGTGAAAATACAATCTACTCAGCCTAAACATAGAGTCATAACGAATAGAAGAAGAAGTGATATCACTAGCATAGTATGTCTGGTCCACCACAGTGCAGCACTGGCTACGACCTTGGCTTCAAGTAGGCACCAGCGCTGATGAGACTTTTAAACCCTTGCAACTTGTTTTACATGTTAAAACACCTTAAGAATCCTCTTAGGTGCTAATAAGTTAGACATCTCTACTTACTTTATTGTGCCTAATTATAATTTAATAAGTCATCTCCTGTAATAGTCCAGTTTTGACAGTGGTATCTTTGACAGACACACATGGCAACATACATTCAAGATAAAATTGTCATCTAAAAGTAGGCCTAAACACAAAATTTTTGGAACCAGTAAACAAATATTACCAACCTGAAATATAATTATTACAATGTATCAACACACATATATGCATAAGCAGTCACATATATTAATTAATGTAAGTTCATTAGAGAAAAATATAATATCTTAGTATAGTTCAATCATTCAGGGACAGCAGTAAGACTGCATACAGGTCTCAACAAATCAGAGAACTGAGATGATGATGATGATGTTGATGATAATGATGATGATGATTATTATTATTATTATTATTATTATTATTATTATTATTATTATTATTATTATTATTATTATTATTATATCAACAGTTTCAAATGAATAGTAAATGAAGTTCAACAAGTATCACCCTCTCATGACCTGAAATCAAATTTTCGAATCTATAGGACAAGTTCTTTCTTGAGGGAACTGGCTCGTAAGTATAAGTGATGATGGAATTCACTTGATAAATAAGAACAATAACACAGGCATTCCATTTCATGAAGCAAAAACAATACTGTTAGAATAAGGATGATGTTAAACCATGTAAGAAATTATAGGAAACTGGATGCAAATCAACAGGACACGAATAAAATACCACATTACAAGGTTATGTAGGCCAGCCTTATCTTAAGTGCAGCATAAACTCATCATGCAAAAAAGGAAAAATGTATAAACTTACGAGAGAATAACATGTGTAAAAAAAGCTGGGGAGTCATATTCTTTCTTTTAATTCTTACTTTTAGTTCGATACCTTAGAAAATTTTCTGGTAGATTTTGGCATTTTCTCTGATCTCAGTTCCTTCATCTTGAAGTAGAAATGATATTTCGTATAGTGAAAGATCAATTTTTGTGCAGTCTCCATGGCATATTGTTCATTACACCCTATGCATGAAGGTTGAATTGTAAAGTTCTCCATGTTCTCCAAGCAATCATAAAACAATTCACCTCAGAAACCAGAGGGAGATGAGAGGTGAGCACTTATTGTCTCTTCTGCCTGAAGAAAGACATTAAATAATGCCCTTGAAGGGTGGCACAAATAGTCCTGTCCCAGTTAAGAGCCATAGTCCTGTAAGTCTGTAAAGAGGACAAAAGAATCAGTTGTTACTGCTGATGTCTTGATAACATCAACATTGGAAGCACACTTCAGAATTCTGGGGACCTGATGTACAACATAACCGGCTAAATTGTAAACCAAATATCTTTTAACACTAGCAAGGGCACTGATTGGTGGATTTTCTCCCTGTACTGAAAGACTTTAACAACCACTTTCAAAAATAATCTTTTCCTCTAAACTTCCCAACACTGATGCTTTTATAAAGATTTTATTGCAGCCAATTGCCATTAAAATATGTTTACATGACTAATTACATTAAACAGAATTTGGTTAGTCCCATCTGTCTTTTAGTACATGTCGCAACATGATATAAGTCACAAGTCTTCTCGCATAGTACACATGTACATTCCTTTCTCGGGGTGTGAGAAGTTTTGTTAGCACACATGTGGTGATGAAAACCGTGTGTTGCTAATCTAGTCACTATGTGCCTGAGTTCATAGTTTGCCTTCATCCAATCCATACTGGTCATAGCCTCTGTGGTGTAAAATGTTTCCCATATATCTCCCTTCTTGGTGTGCAGCTCTGTTTGTAACTGGTTGAATGCATCTGTAGATGGCAATGTTAATTTGTGACGTAGTTCTTCTGTATAGAAGAGTTCTTTTGTCATCTCGTAACATAGTCTTGAAGGAGAGAATTTCAACAAACATAATACCTTTTTCATGTAAATTGCTTTTACACTTTCAATGTCTCGAATATTTCTTTTAGTGAGATGTTCCCATATCAATTCTAGTCTGACTGGGCGAGTTGGCTGTGCGGTTAGGAGTGCGCAGCTGTGAGCTCGCATCTGGGAGATAGTGGGTTTGAATCCCACTGTCAACAGCCTTGAAGATGGTTTTCCATGGTTTCCCATTTTCACACCAGGCAAATGCTGGGGCTGTAACTTAAATAAGGCCACGGCCGCTTCCTTCATTCCTAGGCATTTCCCGTCCCATCATCGCCATAAGACCTATCTGTGTCAGTGCGACATAAAAGTAAAATAGCACCAAAAAAATTTCTATTCTGTACGCCATTATCAGGGATATTTTTGCATGGAACAATTTCATAGTGACTTCAACCTGTGACCATTGTTGAACGGCAGTGTACAGAGATCAGTGAAGCTGCAGAAGTCCTTGTCGTGTGATGTTGTTTAATTCTGGTACTGCCATCATTTTGGGTAAACAAAAGAAACATTTAAAGACTGAAGAATTTATGTGAATTAGAAAAAGTTTATTTGAAGAACGTATTGAAAGTTTATTTTTTAATTATTGAATGAAGAAGAAGAATTACTGAACTAAATTGTATTATCATTTTATTTTCTGTAGGCCTACATCAAGAACTGTAATTTTGAAGAGGGTTTGAAAAATTTAAAAGGATCTTTATATTTGAGGCAGCCTATACTGGAGATGTAAATTTTAGATTGCAAAATTGCTGGGTTTCATAAATTCAACTCTCTTAAACTGGCCATATATGGTCATGCAATTGGATTGGTCAGAAAAACAACTTTTCTAATTGGCAAAAACGGGAATCTAGAGAATTTCGGTGTCCTATTGGTTACTTGTGATCTGTCCATTTCCGGCCTTTTGCCAGCTTTGCATGTGTGATGAGTGTTGTCCATGTCTTTTCCATCTGACCATCCTCGTGAGTGCTTGCACTCAAGGGCTACCCCTCCAGGGGTCCCCAGCCTATCTTGGTAAGTGCTATTTCTATGCTTTTTCTATTATGTTCGATTTTATTTAATTCCTTCTAGTGTTTCGGTATTTTCTTGTTTAATATAACTTTCATTGATTTAAATTCAATGTGTCAGAGTTTACTCTAGATTCCCGTATTCACTAATTTCCCTTTTCTGAATAAATTTTTTGGCAGACAGTCACCTGCACCTTGATATTGGCAACTTACTGTAATTCTGCAACTTACTATGTTAAACCTTGTGTTTTACAAATTTACTTATGTACCTTGATTATGTCTTTAGCTGGGTTTGTTGGATTTGTATCTTTTGTTAATTTTACTATATTTGAGCAAAAGGATGATTATTGTGAACCTTTTCTTCCCCATAACGTCATACCTTCCCGCGGACCTCAATAGGGCCCCTTCACGTTCCACAATCCTTTCCATAGTTGTCATTGTTAGGCCTGTAAGTTATGTTTACCTTGCATATGGTTTGATTTTGCGTACCAGTATCTTGATAAGTTGACCATCTCTTTTCCAAACCTTAGATGTGAAACGTCACTATTTTGAAATTTTTCTATTTTTCCTATTTTTATTATTATTAAGAGTACCCACTCATTTCCCTAATTCATATTATTTATTTTTATTATTGTTATTCAGTAGGCCCCTCAACAGGTGCTACAGAAACCCTTCCCACCGAATCACCTTTGTCAGCGTAGTTGCAGTAACCACTTTTTTGCTTCAGTGCCCTACATGCAACAGGGCTCACTAGGGTCTGGTAACCTCCTGTTTTGTTTTGATGGTGAACTGCTTGACGGTAGTGTGTCAGTTACCCTTCACATATCTTTGTGTCCAACTTTCACCTCTTACATCTACAGTACGTGGTACTCCATAGTTTCCTTACCAGTTGCTCACAATAGTGCCATTTATTCTCTTGTGATATATATTCCTACAATGGCATATGAACAGTTCACAAACCATGCCATTTCAAAAATACTGCCAACCTTGACTCAAAAACTGCAATTCCAGGAGTTCTAATTGTAAATATTGTGGCATATCTTCTGGGTTTAGAAGTAATGGCCTTACAAATGCATTGACTTTTTGTAAATAATCTTATTGTAAAGAAGAGAAACTGTGTGCACTCTTTCTCCCTGACACAGCTCCAACCACATATCCCTGCCCAGGCTTTGAGGTAGTGGCTGCAATTTCACAGTGCATTACACACTGAGACTACGATTGTGACGTGAAGTGTGTAGGCCTACCATGTGAATGGCCTTGAACTAGGTATTTACTCAATAACTCAAATCTCAAGCTTGTCAGTCAACTAATTATAGTCTCACCACACAATTGTTTGGTGTATGCCTAAGGTGTGCCACCTTAAATATCTTCTTCCATAGTGGCTTCAGATATTCCTGTCATGTTCCTTCTATTGTTTGTGATATAATTTAGATACATTTTGTATATTTCATGAATATTACATTATTTTATTTTTATTTTAATCTGTGTATGACTGAATGCTGTCTTCAAAACATGCAGAGTCATTGATTTAAACCTCAAAATTTCTAACTTGTTTCATAAGTGAAGATGTCTGAAAAACATTGGATTGTTCCCAGTTAACCTGTAACTAACCCACCTCTCTAAGTATATTTTTAGACTGGCAGTAGAAGTTGCTGCTACAGCAGAAGATTTAATATTTTATCTCTAAACACACTGTTGTATGTTCCCAGTTGGCGGAAGATGTGGGCAAAGAGTTGGAAGTCTTTGAGGTACCACATGAGTTGCTCTCATGCCCACTAGCAGAGAGGCACGCTAGTCATGCTTGGCTCACGTAGTTTAGATTTAGTTCTTTACACTCATTCTTAGCTGCTCATGGATGATATACCAAAATGGTAGTGGTTCTCAAATTATGATCATAATTTCTATGTTGCATGTGATTAATGCACAGATCCAGATGAATAATTTTGAATAACATATGAAAAATATATAATTACTGTACCAGAATTTAACTTCATGTATGTAAATCATCAGTTGTAGCCTCCAATTAACATGTTGAATCTTGAATAGATTGAACAATTTCAGTGAATGAACTCAAGAGAAATAAAAAGAATCATATCACAAAAGCTGAGCTTTCCAACTAAGTCTAGAATGCTACTTTTTATCACTTTGAATGTTATGTACCATTTTATAACAAATTTTTTATAAGAATTTATTTCTGGTAGTCAACCTATTCAATAAAAAATAAGGTGATAAAGATGATGCTTGTTGATTAAAGGGGCCTAACATCTAGGTCATTGGCCCAAAAAGTTAAAGCTATCCACTTAAACTTAAATAGTGTGCACAGTCATATTAAAACTATGTTTCAACCCTATTGGGTTGTCTTCAGCTAGTAATTGTGGGAAATACATCTTAAAATTCAAGAACAACATATTTTGGACAAGAAAATGATTTTAAAAAATTTTGGACATTAACATATTAAGAAGTTTTTAAAAAGCAACATGCTGTGTTTTTGTTTGTCTAGAAAGTTCTTATATGTATAAGTCAATGGTACCATATACATAGCTCTCGTTGAGAAATGCTGATCTAATGCTGGTTGTTAAAACAAACAATGCTGGAAAAAAATTTTTAAGTTTGTGGTGGATCTTGTTGTCAGACAGAGCATTTCTAATTATATAAGCACCAATATGGAATGCTGAATATGTTATTAAGTGACAGTATAGGAAGCAGGAAGTCAAGTAAGGATGATATAAAAATTTTAGCCTTGAACTGTAGAAGTACTCTAAAGAAATAAATACAATTAAGTAATTTTTATAGATACCATATATATTTAACAGATATTGTATGGTAAGGAGTAATATTATGGATGCAGACATTTTCTCACTGAACTGGGCTGTTTATTGTAGAGACAGATTAGGAAAGATAGGAGGGTGAAAGAAGAATTTGTAAGCTACGAAAAAGTTAAAAATGAGAAATATGAAATCCTTGGTGTAAGATATATCTATAAAGAAAATGATCATCTTGATATTTTTTGGGTGTATAGACCTGGCAAGGCTGGTGCTGATGCTGTTGTGGAATTATTTGATAAGATTATAAGCTAAGTGGGGAACAATACAGAAAGGAACATTATTGTAGCAGGTGATCTCATTTTGCCAAATGATAACTGGGAAGAGAATGAAAATGACAGAAAGCTGAACCAATAAGTGCTGAATAAATTAATATAGTAAGGACAGCTGAATCAGAAAGTGATGGAACCAATTAGAGGGGAAAATATAGGCAGGGTGCTGATAAAGCCAGATGAGCTCTATAGAAAAACTGAGGTGACACATAGTAAAAGAGATCATGATTATTTTTGTTGTAGTTAAAAATAAATGTGATAGAAAGGAAGGTTATAAAAGTAGTAGAACTGTTACCCAGCATCATATGGTGGATAAGAGATACATGGAGAATTTTTTAAAAAGCAATTGTGAACAGTGGGAAATTGTAAATAAAAATGTTAAACATCTTATAGGATGGGTTTAAAACAATCAATCAGTCATCAATGATCTGCATTTCGAGCTATCACCCAAGTACAGATTCCCTATCCTCATCCTATAAATGAATATTTGTCCCAATTTGTCCTCTTGAATTCCAACTTTATCTTCATATTAAGATCTTTCCTACTTTTAAAAGCTCCGCTCAAGCTTATTCATCTACTAATGTCATTCAGTACCATCTCTCTGCTGAAAGCTCGGAACACATCACTTAGTCAAGCATCTTGTCTCATTACTCCAAGGCCTTCCCATCCCAAATTTTGTAATATTTTCATAATGCTACTCCTTTGTAAGTGAAACCTAATGGTGATGATACATTATAGACATTTTTTAAAATAAGATAATAAACAAATAAGAATGAAAAATTATGCAAATTCATGGACAACTATAGGTGATAGGAACAGATGGACAATAGAATATGGAAGGTGCTGAACAAACCTGCCGAAGAATGTAAACTTGTTACACTTAAACTCATGAAGTAAAATGATCAGCTTCTTTAAAATAAAGTTTACGAAGGTTATGCCGAAAGTTTTTAGCAGCGCGTAAACCATAATTCTGAGAAGAATGGGATTATTTTCATTTGAAAGAGCAATGTTTTTTTACCTTGGAACATGCGCACGCAACCCCTCCTAGCGGTAGTTCCTCCACAGTGAGGGAAGAAAGCACAGGCAGTACTGAGTCGGACACAGTGCAAGATGAATCTGTCGCGCTGCGATTTTCGAGCAATGATTTTTTTATGATTATAAAAAGAAATTAAGTGCCGAAGAATACCATTCTTCTTTGCTGTGTGTTTTTGGTGAGGCTGTTCCTTCTAGAGCCACAGTTGGAAATTGGTTTCACGAGTTTTCAAGGGGTCGGCAGTCAATTGAAGATGAACCTCGTCCAGGTCACCCAGCAACCGCTGTGACTCAAGAAAACATTGATGCTGTGAGGGAAATGATCAAAGCAGATCCACATCTTACATTTTGTGACATTGAAGGGACCTTAAATATTGAGTCAAAAGCAGCGCAGACCATCGTTCACGATTATTTAGGCCTACCAAGAGATGTGCCCCTTGGGTGCCACATTCCCTGACAGAAAGCCAAGAAGAGGAGAGAGTGGACTGGTGTCATTTCATGCTGGAAAAATTCAATGGAGGGCAGTCCAAAGACACCTACAATATCGTCACAGGTGATGAAACATGGGTCTACCATTATGACCCTGAAACGAAGAGATAGTCTTCTGTGTGGTGCTTTCCAGGGAAGGAACCACCCACAAAAGTTCGACGAAGTCGGAGCTCCAGAAAGAAGATAGTGGCAACTTTCTTTTACAAAAATGGGGCATCTCACCTCTGTGACCTTGGACACACGTCGTACAGTCAATGCTGAATGGTATGTGAATGACTGTCTTCCCAAAGTCCTTGCCACTTGGAGGTCACACCACCCAAAGTCCAAGAGTGGGCACCTTCTGCTGCATCACGACAATGCATCTGCACACAGGGCTGCCAAAACAATGGACTTTTTGGAAAGGGAAAAAGTGTGAGTGTTACCTCATCCCCCCTACTCACCTGACCTGGCCCCATGTGACTTCTTTCTGTTCCCTAAGACCAAGGAAAAAATATGTGGGCAGCGGTTTTTGTCAGATGATGAGGCCATTGCAGCATATGAGAGTGCACGAAGTGACATCCCGAAAGAAGGTCGGACTGAAACGTTTTCTAAGTGGTTTCATAGAATGGAAAAATATATACGTGCTAATGGAGAGTATTTTGAAAAGTTGTAATTGTTGTTTCGCAAATAAAAAATTTTTCTCACACTCTGCTAAAAACTTTTGGCATAGCCCTCAAACACAAGATACTTTAAGTTCATTTAGAAATAAATTTAACCTTCAAAAAAAGGTATGAACAAGAGGGGACATAGCCCAAAGATATTAACTGGTACTTTTGATGCTGGGTGCACTCTGATACTTGCAAAATGATTCAAAGAAATGACATACTTACTTTCGAGGATAGTATGTCAACCAAATCTAACTGACAACCATGCTCACAGACATGTGAGGGTTTATAGCCCTGCTCTCAGAACCCGTGTGTTGTCCTTACTGATGCAAATCTCCACTGGCTTAAAATATTATCATCTAAGGGGTATTTTAAATCACAACAAATTAACTGCTAATGAAAGCAAGAAAATTGAGCAAAAAGTATTAATTTAAAAGAACATCAAGGGAATTCTTGAAACATAACCATACAATTACGTCCATTTAATGGATATGTACCATGAGGTAGCAGCATATCCAATATAAAACATATTCTGAAATTGAAGATTCTGTTATGGAGAGGGTGAGTCCCCTTTTACTGGAAACAGGCAAACAAAGAAAAATACAATAACTTGGATTTAAAATTACAAGTTATTGGTAAGGTTGCCTGCTCCCAAAACAAATTATATCATAGCGCTGAAAAGCTCTATTTTGACACAATTAAATCATTGAAGATGCAAGACTGCTCAGTAGAATTCCTGTGAGAGATAACAGCTACGTTAAGACCAGTTAAGTTAAAACATGTTAAAAAAGAACTTACATTATTCCGCAAAGTCAGCTCAAACTTCTCCGGGACTGAGAACTCAAATAATAGATGTATGCTCTGACAGTGAACCAAGATGAGAATCCACGATGCTAACTTGTGTCTTAAGTTATTAAACCCCCCAGTTTGGATGCTCCAGAACAACAGAATCGGTCGACCAATCCCATGCACAATTTCAACTACAGCAGACCTCAATCTTTTTACATGAGAGTGGAAAATTTCTCACACTCTCCAAATACCAACCAGAGGACATGGAAACAAGGACTCTTTCTGGCACCAGCAAGTTGTGAAAATTAAAGTTGCAGGCCTTCCATGGAGTGATCAAACAGTTCCCCTTTCCATTTTAATGCACAGAACAAAGAATCAGTTTCCTTTATAACAACAAACCCACGCACTATATAAACTGGTACAGTTGGAAAATAGCCAGAAAAAATTGTGAAGCTTTCCTTTTGAATAATTTCCAGTTCTCGTATCAAGTATAGTCCTGGTGTGGGTCCCATACACAGGAACCATACTCTAATTGGAGTCTTACCAGAGACTTATACGTCCTTTCTTTTACGTCCTTACACAACTCCTAAATCCCTTCATAACCATGTGAATAGTTCTGCAACCTTTCTTAACAACCTCTTTAATATGATTACCCCAATGAAGATTATTCCTTATATTAACACTTAGGTACTTACAGTGTCTGCTATGAGGTAGTATCATCCAATCAATACAATACAGTAATTAAAACTGAGAGGATATATTCTCTTGGTGAAACTTACAACCTGACTTTTCATCCCATTTACAATCATACCATTGTCTGCTGTCACTCTCACTACATTGTCTAGGTCCTCCTGCAGTTGTTTACAATCTATACAACTCCTTTTCTACTCTATACGGCATAACATCATCCACAAATAGCCTTATCTATGACTCCAGTACTTTTCTGATATCATTTATAATACAAGAGAATATAAAGGTCCAATAATACTGCCCTGTTGTACCTTTCTCTTAATTATTACAGTATCAGATAACACTTCACCTACTCTTGTTCTATTTTCTAGAAATTTAGCCAATCCCTTAACCACTCTTTCCTCAAGTCCAATAGTGCTGATTTTGTCAGTAGTCTTCCATGATTTAACCTATCAAAGGCCTTGGATGCAATATAATCCATTTGTCCTCCTGAATCTAAACTATCTCCTATATCTTGCTGGAATCCTACAAGCTGAGCCTCACTGGAATAACCTTTCCTAAACCCAAACTGAAAAAAAGATATATATGTTTACTAGTAAATGTACCTGTGCTTCGCTACGGTACTCTACATTGTATACGGATATCAAAGTAAATTACTGTACATGAAGTGAATAAGATTTTTAAATTGCATGTCTCTTGGCATTGTCCGAGAAACAGCATTGGGAAGTCCACAGGCGATGTTTCCAATGTAAAGCGCGACTTGCAGAGTTGCGATGATAACAGCAGGTCTACTTGTCTACTGCAATTCATAAAGGAGTTGATAATTTTCATTTAACAGCAGGCCCCATTGCCTACTGAGCTGCCACAATCAATTTGGGGAGTTTTCGTTACAATGGCAGGCCCCATTTCCTACTTTCAGATAGATTACAGTTGAGGAACTTTTATTATATTTGCAGGCACTTTCTCTACTGCGAGTCGAAATTGAGTTGTGTTGTTATCATTATAATGCCAGACGCATTTTATAATGCCAGTCAGCTTACTGCCAGTCACACCGAGTTGGTGAGTTTCCAGTATAACAGCAGGCCATTATGCCTAACGTCAGTCACATTTAGATGGGTAAATTTGTTTATAATGGGAGGCACCCTTGCCTACTGACAAACAGAATCGGGTGAAAGAGTTTTGAAAAAAATTGCAGGCTAACTTGCCTTCCGCTTGTCGAATTGAGAAGGGAATTATTCATTACAATGGTGCACAGGAGTTAGAGGAGGACCCCATTCTTACTGCCAGTCAAAGTCGATGTGGGGAGTACTGATTACAATAGCAGACGCCCTCCTGCTGACAGTCACTATCGATTTGTAAAGTGTTACTTACAATGGCAGACACACCCTTTCTAGATCGCTACAAATTGACTTCAACGAATAAATATAGATTGACATACAGAAGTATATGGATGTTCACCTTCATTTACAGAACTACTGCTCCAAAAAAAAACTTCATATCGAAAAACGGATTGTACGATAAGACGCCTCAGGCCTCATTTAGCTATATAAATGGCTGGCCCTATGACATGTTCAAGTATCTCATCTGTTTAAAGGTAAGATTGTTTTAGAAATGTTGAATAGGGTGAAACTGGTGTAAGCTTTTCACATATTGAATTACTTTTCAGATATTTATGTGACAGCTTCAAACATAGAATTTGGCTCACGTATGGCTACTGGGTTGGCCAATATTTGTGTAGAATTTGTTGATCCTACCTTCCCTATAAGTGATTCAAACTATCAATTATACGTGAACAAAGTGCAAAATTAAGGTACAATCCATAAATAGAGCCCAATTTAATGTATAAGGGACAGAGATATGACAAAAAATCATAGGACCAAAGTTGTAGATCACTCCAAATTGAGTGGAAACTGTGCCATCCGTTTTGTGATATGACTTACAGTTTTGCCAACAAATCAAATACCTCAAAAGGAATGTCTGCACAGTCATTAAAATTGCCTCCATATTTCGATATCTTTGGGGGTAAAAAGTGAAAAATTTGAACATCTTGGAATTTTTCCGTCGGTTAGAGGCTAAAAGGCTAAAAGGCCAAATTACAATTTTCTAGCTCATCTAACAGATTGTGCCGCCATCTTGATGGGGGAAGGAGGATAAAAATGATAAAAGTGACTTTGGATAAATTATATGACTGCGTTCTTATGCTGAGCCCTAAATTTGAAACCCCCAGCATGCCCCCTTCAGGGAATTTTGAGAATTTTCTATTTTTCTGAGGATCCTGGGGCCATCAGCTTCTCCAGTACCAAGTTTCAAATTTCTGAGATTTCTGGAAGTGCCTCACTAATTCACGTCTATTTTCATTTTTATATATTCATATACACATTGCTCCAGACCGACTTGCTTTTATATATATAGATGACAGATAAGCATGAGCACGTTTAAAAGTGCAGACCTCCACTTCGAGATTCACTACTCCTAAACGGTACATTGTATTAACAAATGGTTTGCGCCATCCTTCTACATGTTTGTTTCTAAAGTATTTCATCGTATCTCCCATCTTTATGGGTTAAATTTATTTTTTTTTTTTTTTTTTTTTTTTTTTTTTTTTTGCTAGGGGCTTTACGTCGCACCGACACAGATAGGTCTTATGGCGACGATGGGATAGGAAAGGCCTAGGAGTTGGAAGGAAGCGGCCGTGGCCTTAATTAAGGTACAGCCCCAGCATTTGCCTGGTGTGAAAATGGGAAACCACGGAAAACCATTTTCAGGGCTGCCGATAGTGGGATTCGAACCTACTATCTCCCGGATGCAAGCTCACAGCCGCGCGCCTCTACACGCACGGCCAACTCGCCCGGTATGGGTTAAATTGAGTTTGAAAATTTGAATAGGGTGAAATTTGAGTACATTATTTTTTGCATTCTTATGTATAAGCTAGAAACATGAAATTTGGTCCAGGTTATGGCCTTTATACTAGCAAGTAGAATTAGAATATTTAACAAGTTTTTTGAGGGAGAAAGATTCCCTAAATCATGGCAAGAAGGAATCATCTGTCCTGTAAATAAGAAATGTGGGGAAAGATCTTCTCCAAGTAACTATGGAGGGATAACAATGTTAGATTCCTTAAGCAAGGTATATACAGGGATACCAGCAAAAACATTAATGAATTGGGCAGGGGGGTGCTCGATCCTATCAAGACTCCAATCAGGATTCAGAAGGGAAATGAAGACAAGTGATAATACTGTATAAAGGCAATAAATACAATAATAGGTAAATAAATTACGAAATGATGCAAGATGTACATTGCTGCAATTGACTTAGACAGAATGTTTGATTCGGTAAACAGACAGGCTGTCGTCCTCAAGTTGGGGCAGATTGGAGTATCAGTGAAAATGATAAGAGCAATTGATAACATATATTTGGAATTTAAATGTTCTATCAAATTAAAAGGTGATGTAGTAGTGGGGGAGATAATTTCAAAATTGAGTCTTAACTCTTCACAAGCAGAAACATATATATATATGCTCTACATTTCTTTTTCACCGGGCAGAAACATATATATATATATATATATATGTTCCATTCGAATTTCACGTTTTTACTAGCCGAGGAGGTACACAAATATGCTCATAGATGGCAGAAGTTCCTTCAACTCTACTGATAAGGGAAATCTCCTCAGTATCTTGCAATACTTTTTCTCCTGGTAGTGAGAGTTTCATAATACACACGTTGTGTGATACAGTTTTTTTCGTGCCCATACTTATTACATATTTTGGCAGTTTTCCAGTGAAATAGTGTTGCAAAAACGGATTAGCGATGCCAATATAGTGTCAATGTTGGATAATACAGACAAAGAAGTGTCAGATTTTAGTGATTTAAGGTCAAAAATTCTTTCTCCAGCTTATCTGAGAGTAACAACCACACAAGTGACACTGGCAGCAACAGAACGCATCTGACGTAAGTAATAACGGTCCTGGAACTATGACTATTATTCTCGTTCATAATATTGATGAAGGGCTAATGTTGTCATCAAACTTTGGTGCTGAAACACACCCTATTGAGTATTTATTTATGTTATTTGTGCAGAGTGTGGGTTCAACTTCTGTGACTATCCTTTGACTAATTTTTCTACTTTTTGATGAACAAAAACACAAAATGAAACCAAAACATGATTGAAAGTAGCTTTCTGTACACATATTTCATAACAGTAGACTAATGTGTAACAAACGGCTTGGGCTCTGCATTCAAGAAATGCGTAATTTGATCACTACCATCAGCTTTCCTGAGAATGATTTTCCATGATTTCCCATTTTCAGTTCCAGGCAATTGCCAGGACAGCTCCTATTTGTAGTCCATGCACAGAAACATCCTGACATAGGCTGTCTCTAGTCTAATCCATTTAATATTGCAATGCTGACGGCGTTCAGCCCTTTAGATATTATGAAGAATCTGCCCAAACAACTCTATCTGAAATCAACTCACACTGGAATAAAACGCTAATAACTAATACACACACCTATATCTAATCTATTTGTCCCTCATACCTATCTAATGTATATACAACACTTAGCTAGGGGCTTTAACATGCACACAGCCCAGAACGTATTTAATTTTACTTAAAATGCAAAAACAAATGCCACTCTGGCTTACATTTAAACATTAATGTACTTTAATGTACTTGTTTAATTATACTCTAACTAGTGCATCAAAATATTACTTCACATGCTTATAGAACAAAAAGACTTAACTTAACAGCTACTTCTCCACCACTGATGATTCACATGACCGCTACGTCATGCGTGCCTACCCCATGATGGTGGTACACAGCACAGGGATGAATGTCCTATGCTCGACTCCTTAATTCTTCATGGTTGTTGCCTGCTTGATGTTGGTCATATCTGGAACTGTTGAGTTACGTCAGAAACATCTACTTCACCACTTAGCATGTTCGTACACACGATTACAACCTTAGTATTAGCTACTATTGACTATAGCCTCCGCTCAGAAATGAGTCCCATCTGTGCGGCACTAATTTAAGGGAACCAGCCCAGTTGTAATCAGTCCTTGGCAGGGGTTATATTTTAAACAACATGCACACATTATCAACACAATTTGCATACGCGTTAAAAATTTACTTATACTATTTTATATCATCACTAGCTCTTGTGAGCTAACTCACGGCAATTGTACATTAGTCTAACAAAAATTTCACAAATAAATGTCTAGTTGGCTCGCGAATTATGCCACGCCGCACTTGATGTTTCAAAACAATGGGTTAATAAGACAATGAGACAGTAAATGCGCGACTGAGACACAATGAGCAAATGTCAAGTTAGTGTCAAGTGAGAATCGACTGAGAACCAACTCTCCTACCGTGCTCGATAGCTGCAGTCGCTTATGTGTGGCCAGTATCCAGTATTCGGAAGATAGTAGGTTCGAACCCCACTGTTGGCAGCCCTGAAAATGGTTTTCCGTGGTTTCCCATTTTCACACCAGGCAAATGCTGGGGCTGTACCTTAATAAAGGCCATGGCCGCTTTCTTCCCACTCCTAGACCTTTCCTGTCCCATCATCACCATAAGACCTATCTGTGTCGGTGCAATGTAAAGCAACTAGCGAGGAAAACCAACTCAGAGTGCTTCCTTTCTTGCCACAGAATTTATAACCTTTAGAGGACGCTAGCTTTGAGGGTAATCCCCGTCTAACAAACCATTTTCCTTTGTAAAAGCCAGCCAGATGTCAACGGCTGCTCCTGTAAATACGCACTTCTCTCAATCCAGCACAAGTAAATTATCGACTCCTGGTACTCGATAATTCTGATCTTAATTATGTGTGGTGTCAGATCTGTGGAATTTAGCCTAGTGGCAAATTAATTGATTGATATTCAGATTATTCCAGCCCTGCGAAAGAGAAGTTTGTCAACCTGTGACAATTGTTCTGTACATTTCCTTGTTTAAATCTCACCACTTCCAGGTTGTTGCGCTTGGGTAAGCTACATCATAGGGGTCTAAGTGATTGAAATTGCGGCTTGCGGCTCTATTCCAACTCAGGGAAATTGTTCCTTCTGGAGCAATATGGGGTTGTCACGGCCATCCAGGGTTCTTTCCTTCATTCCCCGCGACTATATGGCGTGCTAAATAAAATTATGCCACAGTGTTATTATAAATAAATTGAAGCATATTATGACATGGTTCATTACCTGTTGTCTTAATGGTAAACGTTTGTCAATAATGTTAATTCATGTAAATGTGCATTTCAATTTTCTTTGACCAACCTATGATTGGTTAAACATTCTGATATATATTTGATATAAATGAAAATCCACTGCCTGTTTCCAGTCATTTGACCGGGTCAGGAATGGAATGAATGAAACCCCCTTCTAGCGGCGAGGATGGAAATTGTGCCGGCTGCCGAGGCCTGTCACACTCCTCTGGGGCAATGATTAATGAATGATTAATAAAATGAAATGATAGTGGAGAGTGTTGCTGGAATGAAAGGTGACAGGTAAAACTGGAATACCCAGAGAAAAACCTGTCCCGCCTCTGCTTTGTCCTGCACAAATCTCGCATGGAGTGACTGGGATTTGAACGACAGAATCCAGTGGTGAGAGGCCGGCGTGCTGCCGCCTGAGCAAGGAGGCTATATATTTGATATATATATATTTTATTTAGTATGATTTTAATTCATGTTTTTAGTTTAATAACTCTATTTCACCCAATTGCCTGCATTTTTATTCACTATATTTACAGCAATTAGAGGTTTTTAGTAATTAGAGATTCCATTGCCCACATCCGGACGTACCACGTGCTTCTACCCTGAGCTGACAGGATACAGTACAATATGGTTAATAAGAGAAGCATGAAGGAGTTCTTAAATATTGATTATGATCTGTGAAAAATAGTAAATAAAAATCTAAACAGCCTCTGGGATGAATTTAAAGCAGTTGTTGAGGAATGCAAAAACAGATATAACTGGGCGAATTGGCCATGTGATTAGGGGCACACGGCTGCGAGCTTGCAGCCGAGAGATAGTGGGTTCGAATCCCATTGTCGGCAGCCCTGAAGATGGTTTTCTGTGGTTTCCCATTTTCACACCAGGCAATTAATGCCGTGGCAGCTTCCTTCCCACTCCTAGGCCTTTCCTGTCCCATCATTGCCATAAGACCTATCTGTGTCGGTATGACGTAAAGCAAATTGCAAAAAAAAAAAAAATTAAAAACAGGTATACAGTATATACTGTACTTTTAAAGGTGGTAAGAATGGTAAAGACCCACTATATTATAACATAAAAGCAGAGAGATTAAGGATGAGGTGTAGGTTAGGTTGAAACTGTAATGGTTGTGAAAATAAAAAGAGATTGAAAGAACTTACTAGGAAATGAATTTAACAAAGAATCTGGCTAAGAATAACATGATGGCAAGCATAATTATTGGCAGTCATATTAGTTTTTGTGAAAAATAGAAGGGTATATATAGGTACTTTAAGGCATAAACAGGTTCCAGGAAGGACATTCCAGGCATCATTAATGAACAAGAGGAGCATATATGTGAGGATTTACAGAAGGTAGAAGTATTTATTCAGCAGTATGTAAAGATAGTTGAGTATAAGGATGATGTCCAGATAGAGGAGGTGACTAATACCTACAAAGAACTAAAATTTACCAATGATAATAAAGAGGTTTACAAAAAGATACAGAAGTTGCAACTGGAATTGATAAGATTTCTGGGGATATTCCAAAGCAGTGGATTGCAATATTGTACCATACCTGAAGTTAATATCTGATTAGGCTTACCCTTTGCATAATGAAGCTATTCCAAATGATTGGAGAATTTCTGTAGTAACCCCACTGTATAAAGGAAAGGATGGTAAACATAAAGCAGGTAATTGCAGGGTAGTTAGCTTGACATATATTGCAT
This sequence comes from Anabrus simplex, assembly GCF_040414725.1. Classification (NCBI taxonomy): domain Eukaryota; kingdom Metazoa; phylum Arthropoda; class Insecta; order Orthoptera; family Tettigoniidae; genus Anabrus; species Anabrus simplex. The sequence continues at coordinate 275,739,299 of NC_090269.1, read as the reverse complement.
GTAAGCCCTGCAGAAACATTCTTTCCGATTATATTAGACAAGTTTGCAAAATTGATGCTTGTTGTTTAAAGGTGCCTAACATATAAGGTCATCAGCCCTTTTGCAAAATTACTTTGTTTGATAGAAGACAGTTTGGGTTTAGGAAAAGTTATTCCAGCGAGGCACAACTTGCAGGATTTCAGTAAGATATTTTAGATTCAGAATGCCAAATGGACTGTATCAGTATTGACCTGTCCCAGTCTTTTGATAGGGTAGGTCATAGGAGATTACTGATGAAAATGAGGGCTATTGGACTAGACAAAAGAGTGATTGAGTGAATGGCTAAATTGCTAGAAAACAGAACTTGAACACTTACAGTAGGTGAAGCATTATCTGATCCTGTAATGATTAAGAGGATGGTTCTACCAGGCAGTGTTATTGGACTTTCATATCTATAATTATAAAAGGAAGTGTCTGTCTGTCTGTCTGTCTGTCTGTCTGTCTGTCTGTCTGTCTGTCTGTCTGTCTGTCTGTCTGTCTGTCTGTCTGTCTGTCTGTCTGTCTGTCTGTCTGTCTGTCTGTCTGTCTGTCTGTCTGTGATGCCCAGCAAAATCTACAGCATGCAGAGATCTGAAATTTTGAACATAGGTAGATGGAAAGGGGTCCGAATGTACCTCGAAGCCGGAATTTTCATTTTCGCTTCCGTTGGTGAGTTATGAACGAAAAACCATTGGAAAACGTGCATTCGGATATGACAGTCCAACGTGCTGTCACCAAGATTAAATGCATAGAGTCGGTGTCGCTAGGCAACGTACATAAGATAGTTAGAGGACACAATATTCAAGGAGCCATTTTACATCCAGGGCGTAGGAAACCATTTTTGGTCTTATATAGTGTGAGAGCGTATGACGCTGTTGATGGTGATTCGTCCGTCGGATCGGGCCGTAAAGTCTTGATCTATTCGTGAGGAGTGGCTATGTGCCGGCACCCGGCACCGGGTTTCATCCTCTTCATTCTTACTATCATATGTCATTCATTTCTTTTCATTAACTCATCTGATTAGGTTGACGTCATGAAAGTCATCCGGTCGTAAAAATTCACTACGAAGATTCATCTCACTTCATACTCAAACCCCCTAGCAAAGATTCATCTCACTTCATACTCAAACCCCCTAGAGAAAGGGGACTAGGGTTGGACACTTATACATTTAGAAGAAACATATATGACACCAGATAGATGATAATAATAAACAAGGAATAATACATATATCAGTCAGGATGCCATTGTAAGTCCATGGAATTGGCCATTTTCCTTCAATCCATGATGTCTGTCTGTCTGTCTATCTGTCTGTGTTCATGTGTGTGACGCCCAGCCAAATCTACGGCAAACGAAGATCTAAAATGTTTGTCATAGGTTGGCACAGGTTTTCACTTAAGACGCATGGCTGTGTCTGAGAGCAATTCTTGCACCAAGACATGAAGCTGCCAACGTCATCAACAAGCAACACTCACAAGAATTATCCGGTTTCCTATAAATTGAAAAGTCTATCGACACGACATGTCATACAGATGAGGCAGTCAACTACACGACAGAGATTTTGAACAATTTGGAGTCACTTGGAGTACCCTCGAACATCTTGGGGTGGACGATAGTGGCACCGACTTCTCAGGAATATGAATCCTTCCCTCTGCAATGAACATGGCTCTGAAACTGATGACGAATATTATTCAAGCCACCATCATGACTCAGCATGCCGCGGGCGAAGTAGTATTCTTCGGACTGTAAGTCCATTGAGTAGGAAGCCATTTTCGGCCCGCGACACGCAATTTACATCAAAAAGATGTGAGTTAATAAATATAATGCTTTAATTCGCTTTTAATAAAGAGTTTAGAAACATCTAACGGTTGAATTACTAAACGCGGGCAAAGCCGCGGGCACATGCTAGTTTTTATGTAAAATGAAATGAGTACAGAACTGGATTCAGACAAGACATTTTTCAGATGATGTTATACTGTATGGAGTAATAAATAAAAGACACAGGATTGTGATACTGGCCCCATGGTGTAGGGGTAGCATGCCTGCCTCTTAGCTGGAGGCCCCGGGTTCAATTCCCAGCCAGGTCAGGGATTTTTACCTGCATGTGAGGGCTGGTTAGAGGTTCACTCAGCCAATGTGATTACAATTGAGGAGCTATCTGATGGTGAAATGGCGGCCCCGGTCTAGAAAGGCAAGAATAACGGCCAAGAGGATCCGTCGTGCTGACCACATCACACCTCGTAATCTGCAGGCCTTCAAGCTGAGCAGTTGTCGCTTGGTAGGCCATGGCCCTTCGGGACTGTTGCATGATGGGGTTTGGTTTGGTTTTTGCGGGATTGTGAACCACTACAAAACAACCTCAACAATATTATGAGATGAACGACAGAAAATGGTATGTTGGCAAATTGGTTAAAAAGTCATGTTGTAAGTTTCACAAAGCAGAGAAGTCCTCTCACTTTTAATAACTGTGTTGATGGAATGAAAGTACTTCATGGAGACCACCGTGTAAATACCAAAGTATTAAAATGAGGAAAAATTTTCATTGGAGTAATAACATTAACAAGGTTTTAAATAAACTTTATCAGTCTTGTGGTATTGCAAGGTGCTCTAATATGACAGTCTTGCATTGATAGATTTACTGTTATGTAAAGGAATTCCTGCAGGACTAAATTCCAGCACCTCAATGTCTCCGAAAACCATAAAAGTAGTTAGTGGGACGTAAAGCCAATAACATTAGAAAATGATTAATAAAGGTTACAGATCTCTTCAAATAGTTTAAAAGTATTGAGTGCTTGTAGGGAGAATGTAAAAGAGAAGATGTATAAATCACTCGAAAGACCCTAATTAGAATATGGTTTCAGTGTATGTGACCCTCATCCAGATTACGTGATTCAAGAACTGAAAAAGATCCAAAGGGAAGCAGCACGATTTGTTCTGAGTAATCTACAACAAAAGAGTTTTGTTAAGAAAATGTTGCAATCTTTGGGCTGTGAAGACTTGGCAGTAAGGAGGTGAGCTTTTCAACTAAGTTGTACGTTCCAAGCTGTTACTGTAGTGGAGAGATGGTATGGAATATCATTAGTAAACATATAAGTTTGAGTGGTGTTTTTAAAGGTAAGAAAATAGGAATATGAAGATATAACTGGAATTCAAGACGATAAATTTTTGCTTATAGGAAGAGCAGTTAGGAAATGAAATAATTTGATAAGGGAGATGTTCAATAAATTTCCAACTTCTTTGAAAGCGTTTAAGAAAAGACTAGGTAAACAAGTGATAGGCAATATGCTGCCTGGATATCAACCTAAATGCAGATCATTGATTGATTGATTGATTGATTGATTGATTGATTGATTGATTGATTGATTGATTGATTGATTGATCGATCGATCGATCATACAAAGAGAAAGAATAATTAGAAGTATGACAAACATTTATTACTGCTCATAGTATTTTGCTTATTATTTTGAGAATTGTGAGAAGCATTCAGCATACAAACATTCAGTATCCTGGATCTGTTGCTGTAATAACAATGCAGGAATTACTTGTTGGCTGAATGGTCAGCGTACTGGCCTTCGGTTCAGAGGGTCCCAGATTCGATTCCCAGCCGGGTCAGGGATTTTAATCTTAATTGGTTAATTCCAATGGCTCGGGGCTGGGTGTGTGTGTGTGTGTGGCATATTCAACATTAGAAATCATCCTAGGTAGGGCCCTCATCTTCACAGACATGCAGGTCGCCTAATAGGCCATCTACTAGAAAAAGACATGCACCAGGCCTCTCCGGAGGCCATACACCATTATTATTATAATGCAGGAATTAAACCATCTTTATTAGATTTGATAACCACTGCCATATAGTTATTAAGACTTTCTTTGAGATTACATTTGGTTTTTATGTAGTAATTTGATGTGCAGCAAATATTTCCATTGGCTTTTCTGTGTTTTACAAGCATATTGCACTTAAATCAGAAACAAAAGCTATTAAATATGATTCCATTTTGCTAGCACCAATTATGGTAGTATTGTATTCTAAGGTCTCAGACAAAGGAAATTTTGAAAATTACAAGTATGAACTCATGATTAAAATAATATTCTTGTTATATGTGTTTGACTATGCAGCATAGTTGGTTAGACTCTTAGCTCCTGCACTTCAAAATATTAGGATTAAATTTTGGTACTATCAGTTGAAAGTTTAAGAGTTTTGTTATCACTTTTAAGAACTCTTTTACAAGATAAAATTCTAGCACCTTGGCATCTCAGACTATCTCCAGTTATAAGCATTCAATATTTGCTGCAGAACAAGATTTGTATAATTGAAAACAATAATGATTTTCTATTTTTTAAATGTAATTATCACTGAGACCTTGGGTACAAACCATATTTCAGCTTACTTTTACCATATTCGAGTGCAGAATTTTGAACTTATAAATCATGTTTTAGCAAGTATGAAACTAGAATTTACATATAATTATAACAATCCAGATTTCAGGCATGTCAAATATATCTTTGCTGACCTCCTTTAAGTTTTGCTCAATGCATCTGCATGTTGCTTCATTTTATAGCTTTATAAACAATTTCTGACCTTTGTACAGATGTCAAACGATCCACATTCAGATTTAAGTACAGTAGATACAGAATATTTGAAGTGATCTATTATGATGCTTTGCCTTTGCTTATGAGTATACTGAACTTAATTTTAGGCTACTTGAAAAATATATTTTCCAGTTGTATGTTTTTATTGTTGTCTTATTTCTCTTTCATCATATTGGCTCTTTTACTTCTTATTTCTTGACAAACAGTGGTTGACTTCAAATTCTGGAAAAAACATCTATCTGTGTACTTGTTAATTGCAATACCTAGGGAATCATTAACAGTCATTTCAGTGGTGAGTGTAGATAAACAGGATTTATACTTAAACAGAACAGATCTAAACAAAGAGTGTGTATGTAAGAGGTGCAACTGAACTGACTCTAAAGAAGGAAGTATGCTCCAGTACACATTAGAAGAAGAAACCTATATCTTCCTTATTTACTTCATTGTGCACGCATCTCTGCAGCTCAAACTGTAATGGATGATGTCACGGTCGTCATAGTAGCCATCGAGCTAATCTCCGCCCCTGGAAGTGTGAGAGGAAGACTACTTCACTTCTCCAGTCTCTGTGGCCAAAGTCATACTGCGTTTACTGCCAGAATAGTAAAACTTAGGAACCATACAAAAATACAGAATCATGTTTCTATTAAAACCAACATATGTGATAAGGAAAATAAATGTTAAAAACAGTTCTGGTAAAAATAAATGGAGAAGTACCACTTTACCTACTATGCCTCAGTAGCTGCCCCTGGAGCCTGTCATAACCTACCAGTGAGATTTATATTTTGTGAACAATATTCTAGAGTATTTCTAAGATATTGTTTCAGAAGTTTGTTTTCTTTTTCACAATCATTCCTTTCTGTAAGAGTTTTTCTCACTTTTGTACTACTCATTATCATGAAAGCTCTCCTGAAGACATCCGATAATAGAGAACAGTTTTTTTCAAGAACTGTACCACGCAAGCTGACCATGTAGTTTGGGTCACATAGCTGTGAGCATGCATTCAGAAGATGGTTTGGAACCTCACTGTTGGCAGCTCTGAAGATGGTTTTCTCTGGTTTCTTATTTTCACACCAGCTGGAGCTGTACCTTAATTAAAGTTATGTTCATCTCCTTCCCAATCCTAGCACTTTCCTATTGCATCATCACCATAAGACCTGTCTGTGTTGGTGTGCCATAAAATAAATACTGTAGAGAGAAATTTTTATTTTTTCAAGAACCAATTTAAAACCCTGTACTGGTACATATTCTGAACCTCAATTGAAGGACCACCTCTCTTTCCAATCAACAGCCTCTTATTTTCTTGGTCTAACTTCTTTAAAAAGAACATTTTCACAGTTAAATCTACTGTACAGTGTACACATTATGTTTCTAAAACTTAAATGATGTTTGTCTGCCATCTGAAATAATTTACCGTAGTGAGCAAACAGGTGACTCATAAGTCCTTTGCCACATTCATTCTAGCACTAACTGTACAGTACCATTCTTGTGTTGTGTAAAATAAGATTAGGGTATTCTGCCCTTAAGTAAAGACAGTGTCCAGGAAGATTATGAGCTCAGGGTTTCCCAATTCAGTTGTACAAAAAACCAGTTTCACTGAAAGATTGTGTAGGTGCTGAATATATCATTAGACTGGTTAGTTCATTTAGAGAGAGTCATGAAATTGGTAACCGAAAGTGTTTTATAAAGAAACAGAGCTCTATTTCTTAGTTTCTTTAAAAGGCAGTGATAAGCAAATTGTGAACACAAACTGTCTTAAATGTGAACTAATGTAAATAAATTACACTTAAACATTATATGCATTTAAATCACATATCTATTACAGTATTAGCACTTAAAACGATTTTAAAATGCCTACCCCTTTCAACTGTTATTGATTCTTTTTCACAATCATTCCTTTCTCTAAGAGTTTTTCTCACTTTTGTACTACTCATTATCATGAAAGCTTTCCTGAAGACCTCCCCTAATAGAGAACAGTTTTTTCAAGAACTGTACCACGCAAGCTGACCAGGTAGTTTGGGTTACATAGCTGTGAGCATGCATTCAGAAGATGATGGTTTTGAATCCCACTGTTGGCAGCTCTGAAGATGGTTTTCTCTGGTTTCCTATTTTCACACCGGCTGGAGCTGTTTCACTGATTTAAAAAATGTTCAATAACTTATGTTAAAGGAAAGAACTTGGATAATATTGTTCATTTATAATTTATCAAGTACACCATGATGCAAAATTTCATGCAAAATATCTTCAACAGTTTTTAAATTATGACAAAAACCATGTGTAAAAATGAAATATTAAAAAAATGAGCAGCAAACATATCACAAGTGAGCAATGTAGTGTAGATTTTTTCACCAGATTAAAAAGGAAAGTATATATGCTGTAAAGAAAAAGTTAAATTGAAATATCCACTTTATTACCCACTAAATTATGCTTATAACTACTGTAAGTGATAATAGAATAAGAACATCAAATTCACCACAGCCCCTTCATAAGCCTTCAAAGTATATCCCTTAAACTTGTGTTTTACAGTCTCTCAGCATTAAAATCATATTATAAAGAGGAGAAAAGTAAAGATAGGTAGATCATGTCATTGCAGGTGTATCAAAACCCAATGACCTTCACTGTGATGGATGTTGTGTCACTGAGTTCTAGAGCAGCAAATAATTTCCACTTACACTATTCAACATTCGGCTAGCCATGCTGAAATTTTTCCAATTAGTTTCTCAAACATTTGCATGACTAGATATCTCATCAGAAATCTACTTGTGCACAGATTATATTTTCATGAATAAATTTCACAACTGTTGGAACATGACTGTCACAAAGACATGGTGGAAATACTACAAAGGTAATCCAAAAAATAAGGTCTCCTATTTTCTTATAAATACATAGACCTATTTATTTCTACAATGGTCTACATCATTTTACAGCTTGAACATTCAGCTATTTGTCTACGTGATTACCATTTCGGTCGATGCATTTTTGTAGACGGTGACAGTTTTTGTATGCCCATGTCATACCAGCTTGCCGCCATGCTGTTCAGGAAGTTGAGAGAGTCTCTTCGGGAAACCTCAGGAACCAAAGTGCAGAGATCATCCACGGTGATCCGCCGATCTTCACGCCTGATTTGCTCAACCTTCCCAACTGTCTCGACGGAAATTGTTGGTCTCCCGCTCCTTTGTTCGTTCATCGTGAATTTCAGTCCGACCGGCTGCAAACTTTCTACACCATTTACGAATATTTTTGACATCCATGCATGACTCACCATACACTTCCATCAATTGGCAATGGATTTCAATCGGTTCAGTACGTTTTGCGTTCAAAAACCAAATAAATGTGCGCACTTCGCACTTGGCAGTAACATCCAACGGGAGCTCCATTCTCAACAGCTGCCAAGTCAAGACTGAGTGCCTCAGCACAGCGTGCGCATGTTTACATGCGAGCGCGGGAAACACTCTTCACAATATTGTGACCAACAGCCACACGAACAGAGTTCTGTATTTATTTAAAAAATAGGAGGCCTTATTTTTGGGATTACCCTCGTATATTGATGTTCCAAAGGGATCCATAGATCAACCACATGGTGTTATTAAGTGGCATTTCAATTTTCTGGATGTTGGGCCTGTTTACTTATACAAGAGTGGAGTACATAGCTGTACAGGAACCAAAGCTAATAGCTAACAATGAACAATTATTATTGCACTATAAGCCCATGTTACATTATACACTTTTTGGGCAGATGCAGTTTCATATTTCTGCATTTGCATTACTCCTTAAAAGTTCTTTTTTTTTTTTTACTGAATGGTCTACTGAAAGTCACACCCATGTATGTGTGATACCTGTCATATTTCCATAGGTTACTATTTAAAAAAAAACACTTTGAGACCCTTCCTTGCTATGGAGTCATTTATCTGAAAGGAATAGGCTTCAGTTTTATTCATTTCAGTTACAGTCTCTATCAGATACATTTTCCAATCACTGTCACTACAGTTTTTGAGTTAGTATAGTAGCTTCTCACTTGAAGTCATATATAGAAAAATTTATAGGAACACACAATAGGATAAACATGACAGGTCAGGATCAGAAGAGGAAGCAATAGAAAGAGTAAACAAGGACAAATGTGAAAACCTGAAAGGATGAAGACAGTTTTCACATTTTCACACTTCTTCTTCTTCTTCTTCTTCTTCTTCTTCTTCTTCTTCTTCTTCTTCTTCTTCTTCTTCTTCTTCCTTGAAACTCCTTATGCTGTTAGGTGCCAGATTCTTTTGGCCACCATGCATATACTTTGCTATCCTGAGCAAGGTGATGCATCTCTGGTAATGTTTTTCCTCATCTAGCTGCCAGCCTCTCTGCATATTCTTCCCACTCCAGCCTTGGGTGTCTTCCTAGTCTTCTCTCTAGTCATGCAGCAATCACTGCCCTTACTTTCCTTTCATTTCCCATCCTACAGACATGCCCATACCAGCAAAGTATCCTCTTCTCAGCTGTCTCACTTACCAATTTATGTTGGAACCAAGTTCAAATTAGAAATAGGAGTTAAATAGCATTACATTATAATATATTCTGTACGGTACTTTCACAGAAAGTTGTTCCAGAAATATTAAGTTCCACAGGAGACCCTAATGCAAAAAATAACTGTCTCAGCAAAGGGAAGGGAAGGGAACGGAAGGGAAGGGAAGGGAAGGGAAGGGAAGGGAAGGGAAGGGAAGGGAAGGGAAGGGAAGGGAAGGGAAGGGAAGGGAGTTTCTGATTGACTTAATGGATATTAGGCTTCATAAGGAACCACAGCAGCTCTCTTTAAGTGTGCACTCCTGCACAGCCACCAGTGATAATTCTGTAACAGCTTAGAGGCAGTACTGACATTCCTACTCTGTTACTTGTTGGCTGGTTACAGATATTCTTCAGTTATTCTGACTTTGTGTTACGATTACTGGTAGTAATACAATAGCATAGTTTCTCAAAAGAGTTCTGCATGGTCTTTCCACTTTGTTTCATGTTTCTCACTGTTTTGTGGGTAATGAGCATAAGAAGAAAATAGTCCTCTATGGTCTTATTCTGTGTCACAGACCATGTAACTAAATTTACCTGATACGAATTATGCGGAAGAAACTCAGTTATAGGGGAACAGTTCTTAATTTGAAAGAAAGCACCCAATAGTAGTAGTAGTAACAACAACAACAACAACAACAACAATAATAATAGAAGACAGTGCAAAAAGAAAATATCAAAATTCTACCAGTGCATGTAGTTCTGGTAGTGTTTTTGGTACTCAAATATTAGGTTCTGAAAAGCCATTGTAAATACCATCTCATGTACCTGTCCCTCCTGAATCTTCATGATTGATTGCAATATATGGGGCAGTGAGGCAACAGTCGCTATCATCATTAATAATAATAATAATAATAATAATAATAATAATAATAATAATTGTTACGGAGTTTTCCGTGGTAGTTAGAGGTGAAAGAAGGTGCGGGGTGGTGAATAGGTCTCAGGCTACGAAATTAAAGTGAATTTAAAATTTAACAAGGTTATATTTTCTTTTCAAAATCAAGAAATAACAAATATGGCAGGTACAGAGTAGCAAGGCAACAAAAGTACAATTACAGTATTTACAGGATTTGGGCTTCGACCCCCGCGATCACAATCCTTGAGCAATCAGCTCAGTTTTACCCCAAACACAAGTGTCAACAGAGAGGGGAGAACCCCATTCATACCTAGGAGCACTTGCTCCAAAATACACAGTAAGGCCTCCTTGAGGCGCGCAGAAAACAAAATTTTCGGGAAAAGAGCAACTTGCTCTCAAAATCCAGGCCTGTCAAAGGCCACACCTAATTCTACTTTCAAGCTGTCCTCTCAGGACATATACACAGGGGTAAAATACCCAACCTACTGAGGTCGGTTAAATGACAAGAAGGTTAATTACATGACCTCTAAATCAACAATTTGAGAGGAGGCGATTTGCACTCCTAATGTATTTGTTTCAAAACCTAATTTGGCTCTCGGCCACTGATGCAAGGGCTAATCCCATACTAAAGAGGTGACTTTAGAAATTGACAAATTTACATAATGTTAAGGAAGAATAGGTTGAGAAAACAAGTTCACCTCAAAACAATATGAGTGGGAGCTCGAGAGGGTTAAGCACTCTCTATCCCAATATGTAGTTTAAAAGATAGAATAGATACAAGTTCCTTTACATTTAAGGAAAGTTACATAATGGAAAAACTTCGGACCCGCCCCGAGAGTTAAACTGCTGAGCAAGCAAGAAAAGAAGTAATTAATCGGCCATTACCTGGTTGTTGACTGCCGCCGAAGAAAGAGGCGCTTCCCGCCCCCTGCTATGTACTTTACACACGAAAAGATGGAACAGAAGTGGCCCGGAGACCCTAAAATCAGCAGTTTATATACTCTCGCGGAAAGTTCGAGGCGTTAGGGGAATGAGAACACCCTCCCACAAACTCTTTATTGGGTAGGATACAGCAACATATTCAAGTTGGGGGAAGATACATCCGATTGGTCAGAAATTAATAAAAGAAATTCGGGATTGGCTAAATACAAAACAAGGGGAAAGAGAGGGGTATACAGCCAACTTAAACAATAACAGAAAGAAATTTAACAAGAAACAAACTTTTGAAATAAAAATTTCTCCAAAAAAATAGTTCTTTCACGTCGCACTAGGGTGCACCATTGTAGTTTTTCAGTAGTGTCCTCTAGAAGAGAAAGTTCACACTTCTTACTACAAGCAAAACAAAAATACGTCGAAAATGACACAGTTCAAAAACTCCAAAATTTCCAGGTAGTGACATCTTCTGATAAAGTAGAAAATTACTACCGTAGATAAAGTTCAGACTTCCTCCAGCAGAGGAGTTTCAAGTGGCGCACATTTTTAAACTAGCGGCGTGGAGGTGTACCGCCCGGTACAGACCTCCCCCCCCAAAAGTTCCTCCAGGGGTGACACTGGCAATTTGTTTGGAAACAAGTTTCAAGTTTTGATGTTGATATGGGGATTAATTGCAGAAGTATTTATAGGATTTTCTTAATGTGGTTTGATTCAGTTTCAAAATTTGGGTTGTGACAGGCGAAGTAAAGTCTTTATGTTTGTAGAAGTTGAATTCAGAAGGAAAACTTTAGTTTTTAAAGTTGAGGAAAATTTTCTAAGTCCACCAAATATTGCAGTAGAATACCCAAGAAAAGGTAGTAAAGTTGATCTGGAATGTCCATATAGTTGATGTTGATTAAGTTGGATGGCCAGACCGGCCGTTGCAGCTTGCGTCCAAAGGCGGCCGCTCGGACCCCACAAGTACCCTGAGATACCGCTCGCCCGCACTATGAGGGGAGCAGTGGTGTTGAAGCACGCCGCGCCCGCGGTGAACATATACAGGCTGCGGGCAAGTAGCAGGTCGTGCGCCGCACATCAGCCTTGGCCGGGAGGAGGGCTCCGGCTCGCCGTGCACATGTCGTCCTCGCTGGGGCCGAGGGGGCCCTTCCTCTAACCCAGTCGCGGCACGGCGCCGCGCGGCTGCGGGGGCACTGAAACATTAAAACTAGGCGGCAGAATTTGTTGGACCATCATCTTTTTTTTCTAGGGCACAGGCTTGTGGAGAGGTTGAGGGGCCAGCGGCGTGCAAATATCCATGGCATTAATTAAGCCACTGTATAGAGTGGAGCAGGAGACGGGAGCGTGGTAATGGCCGTGACAAGGACAGGATGGCAGTTTAACGGTTCGGGGCAGGTTTCACAAAAATGCTTACATATAAAACAAAATACTATAGAAGGGGCAGAAAGCCTTAAAAGTGAAACTCAAAAAAAAAAATATAACCTTCATATTCCTTTCAAGATAATATGAGGCAAGTTAGCACAGAATTTATACAGGTTTCACCTGCGACAAGTGAACCCTAAATATCCTCTCGGTGGCTGGATTGCTTAATAACAACGTAACCGGCGTAAGGAAATCGAGAATGACGCACGGCCCATGGAATCTGGGGGCAAGCTTGCCCGCGGGAACAAAATTCTTGACCATTACTTGGTCACCTACCTTCAAAGGGGTGGGTCTCCGTCCACTATCATACCTTTCCCTAACCTTTTCATGAGACACTTTAAGATTGGCTTTAGCCTTCTTCCAAAGATCTTTAATGTTGTCCGGATCTATTTTCTCGGGTAGAATGTCACTCAGAGACCAGAGGTTAGAGAGCGGCGTGTTGGGAACAAACTTGAACATCAAAGAGGCTGGAGTAAATTTATGTGATTCATGAACCGCCGAATTCAAAGCAAAAGCTAACCAATGCAGGGACGTGTCCCACCTGGAATGATCTTCATGATGATAGGCAATAAGCGCGGACCTGAGATTACGGTTAACCCGTTCAGCCAGAGATGGTTGAGGGTAATAAGCAGAAGTAGTTACATGAGAGATGGACAAGTCAAAACAGAATTTACGAAAAAGATTTGATGTGAACGCCTTAGCATTATCAGACACAATATATTGGCACGGACCAAAAGAAGCAAAAATAGAATTTAGGCAAGTAATGGTGGACTGAGCGGTAGCCAGCTTAGTCGGAAATAACCAGGAAAATCTTGTAAAACCATCTACGCATACAAAGATGAACTTGTTGGCATTTCCCTTTGACTGGGGGAAGGGTCCTACATAATCAATATACAGGCGTTCCATGGGGCGCGACGCTTGATGCGAAGACAAAAGGCCTACCTTGGTGGACATGGTTGGTTTACTAAGCAAACAAGATTTACAAGCTTTTACTAGTTCACGGATTTCACCGTCCATACCTTTCCAGATGAACCTTTCACGAATCTTTTCACGAGTTTTAAAGATTCCAAGATGCCCCCCTAATGGGGTCTCATGATAGTATTTGAAGATCATAGGCACAAGAACAGCTGGAACGACAACCTTCATCATCTTATCATGCCTCGATGGGCAACATAAAACACCATTCCTCAGAACATAAGGGACAACATGTTCCCCAGAAGAAAGGGTTTCCATTATCGGAGCCAGCGTCGGATCTTCACGTTGGTATTTCTCGATATCCCTAAAGAGCATGGGAGCATCTGTTAAGATGGCATTAACATCAGATAGTATGGACTCGGAAGGTGATGAACTGTCGACCGGTTCATGGGTCTCGACGTCGTTGGAAAACATACGGCTGAGTCCATCAGCAACAACATTTTCGGTACCTCTGATATGCCTGACATCGAATTGGAAGGCAGAAATACGGATGGCCCAACGGGCTATACGGCCAGTACGACGCGGCCTACCTAAGACCCAGCTTAAGGCTTGATTATCTGCCTCCAGGTCGAATTTGACATGTTCAAGATAGAGACGGAACTTTTCTAAGGCAAATAAGACTGCCAAACCTTCGAGCTCATAGATAGAATACTTGGCTTCTTGAGCCGACAAGGTCCTAGATGCATAGGCGATGGGTCGCCTCCCTAGTTCAGTCTCTTGAAGAAGGACTGCAGCTACTGCTGACGATGACGCGTTGGTTTGGACAATGAATTTCTTCGAGAAATCAGGCATAGCAAGTACAGGGGCATTACAGAGAGCTAATTTAAGATCTTCAAAAGCGGCTTGTTGAGAAGGTCCCCACTCGAATTTGATGCCTTTCCTACGAAGAAGGTTTAAGGGCGCCGCTCTATTAGCGAAGTTAGGAATAAACTTCCTGAAGAAATTCACCATACCAATGAACCTGGCGATACTTTTAATGTCCTTGGGAGGTTTAAAATCACGGATGGCCTGTGTTCTAGAATGATCGACTGCTACACCATCAGGTGACACAATATGCCCTAGGAATGACATAGAGGGCTTAGCAAAGGCAACCTTGGACAACTTGACAGTTAACCCAACCTTACGAAGGCGATCGAGAACTTCTCGCAGATGATCTAGATGTTCTTCAAAAGTCTCTGAAAATACGACGACATCATCCAAGTAGTGATATAAGTACTCAAATTTGATGTCGGAGAAGACCCTATCTAGTAGCCTAGTGAGTACAGCTGCTCCCGTGGGGAGCCCGAAAGGCACACGGTTGTATTCGTATAAGTTCCAGTCCGTTGCAAACGCTGTAAGATGTTTAGACTCTTCGGCAAGGGGAATTTGATTATAGGCCTGATTCAAGTCCAAGATAGTAAAGAACTTGGCCTTACGAAACCATGAAAAACAAGAATGAAGGTCAGGAAGGGGCACGGATTGCAACACCACCTTCCGATTGAGAGCCCTATAATCAATGACAGGCCTGAAGCCCCCCTGGGGTTTCGGGACTAGAAAAATACTCGACGAATACGCCGACTTAGAGGGCCTAATAATACCATCCTTCAACATCTGATCGATGATTTCTTTCAGAGCCTTCATTTTAGGTGGAGATAGCTTATAAGGTGGAAAACGGACAGGAATCGAATCCGTGACCTCAATTTTGTATTCAATAAGGTCAGTAACACCAAGAGTATCAGAGAACACCTCTGGAAACGACTGACACAACTTACGAATACTATCAGCCTGCTCCTCAGGTAGATGTCTAAGGTCTAACAACATCTCATCCTGGGTAGGCGAAATAGATGAACATGATACAGAATTACACTTTAACAAGGGAATTTTACAATTGGACGCAAATTTGAATGTGCACGACCTGCTCTGGAGATCGAGCACAAGACCAGTGTAGGAAATGAAGTCAGCTCCCAATATAATGGGGCAAGACAAGTGCTTGGCCACAAACAATTTAATTTTCCATGTAAATTTAAAAATACGAATTTTGACATGTAAAGAACCTAGAATTTCTAATGGAGATGAATTAGCCGAAACATATTGAACAGGAGATGAGACATAGTCAGGTAGTTTACAAACAGATTTCAATTTAGAATACCATTCAGCCGAAATAATCGAACAAACACTGCCTGAATCTAAGAGAGCTGTTACAGGTTCATTATTTAACTCAATCTTAAGAAAAAGAACAGGCGCGGGGGAACCCGCCGCAATCCTAAGACACTCTTTAGGGCATTCAAATGACGAATTTGAAGACTGATCGTTCCCTGAATTTACAACCTGTTTACCCGGGGCTGAGTCTCGGGAAAATGGATTAGTTGACTCAGCCGAAGCCACTAGTCACTTTTGATTCTTGTTGGAAGTTGCACCAGAAGTTGAGCAGGAGGGGGTGCTATTTGAATTTGGGCAATTTTTGGCGATATGTGAGAAAGCCCCACATTTAAAACAGCCTTGTGATGAACCAGCCCCATTCCTTGTCCCACTCGACTTGATCAGTGGACACTTATTGCGAAGATGGTCAGGCGACCCGCAAGCATAACATTTACGGGGATTGACTGGTCAGCGAGGTGGAGGCCGAGGATTACTAAATGAAGGAGGGGGTTCTTTCGCGACACACAAAGAATCGGCGTATCTAACTCCTTCCGCTGAGACGGCCAATGCTTCAAGTTCAGAGAAAGTTTGCGGGCACGCCGCGAAACACAAATATGACCTATAGGATGGTGAGATACCTTCCACAATGGCTTGTACAATCTGATCCTCAGGGAAGTGAAGAGCAAACACCCTAGTATAAAATTTAATGTCCTGTATGAAATCAGCCAAGTTTTCATCCAAGCGCTGTACACGATAATAGTACTTCTGAATCAGAGATGACCTCGCGCGAGCAGGAATAAAATTTGCAAGCAAGTGTGCGTGAAAATCTTCAATAGATGACTGTTCAGCTATGGCTCTTACTATTTTGTCAGAGAGAATACCAATTGCATAAGGATAGATGATTTGCAAAATTTGACATGGGGAAAGAGAAAACACAAGGGCATGATCTTGAAATTCAACTAGAAATCTTAAAAATGAAATTACTTCACTGGTGGTATTAACGGAAAACTTCGATATACCTCTGAGCAACATTGCCAATGGATGAGGCAAGCTGCTGAACCCGGGTGACATAGTAGGTAACGGTTTCAGTAGCAAGGAAGTTAATTCAGAACGTATATTATTCAATGAGTTACGGCGTTCAGACTCGTTGTCCAATGGGGCAGAGATAGTTTGAGCAGCAACGGTTATCCTATTGACTTCTCCCTTAGGAGGCTCTTCCTCGCTACCTACATTCATCGTGACGGGTTGATCAGTTTTGGGAGGAACCTCCCCAGTTAACAATTGAGTGACCTTGCTAGATAATTCAGAAATATTTTCAAGCAGCGTACTAGCTTCCTTCCTCTGAACGTCATTCAACTTTAGAGACAACAGATCGTTAACTCTATTTGAAAAATGAAACAGCCTGGCTTGCACACGTTTGATTTGATTAGGAGAAGGATCATTTTCATCAAAAAAACTAACTACAGATGCTAGCCCAGTAATATTCTCGACGATCGTGGAAAGAGAGTCGTCAATTTCTTTCTCTCCCAAAGCGGGGATGGAAATGGGCAAGTCAAGGGACTCTCTAAGCTTGTTGGAGTCTATCGCAACCGTGCCTCCAGATTGCACATTTCTGATAGTTAACTCATAGATCAACTCCTCCTTTACAAGATATTAGAATCATTCCGTATTGACGGTTTTCACTTTACAATGGCGAAAAATGAAAGTATCCTCCTATTCAATACATCATATATTCTGTCATTAGACGGAGTAAACAAGTTCAGACATGTTTCGGCTCGTTTGAGCCATCTTCAGTGAAAAAATTAGGGGGGTTGGAATAATTTACATAATATGAGTTGAAAAAATGCTAAAAAACATAATGAAAGCGCAAATGAAAAAACAAACAAAAGAGAGCCTAGACGGAAACAAAATAGCACAAATATACAATATTTACATCAATATGCAGAGCAAAAAACAACTTATTGTGACAAAATTCAGTGAAACAGGTGTTAATTTGAAATAATAATTGATACTAAAAACTGCGTTAACCTAAGAAACAAGTTCACCTCAAAACAATATGAGTGGGAGCTCGAGAGGGTTAAGCACTCTCTATCCCAATATGTAGTTTAAAAGATAGAATAGATACAAGTTCCTTTACATTTAAGGAAAGTTACATAATGGAAAAACTTCGGACCCGCCCCGAGAGTTAAACTGCTGAGCAAGCAAGAAAAGAAGTAATTAATCGGCCATTACCTGGTTGTTGACTGCTGCCGAAGAAAGAGGCGCTTCCCGCCCCCTGCTATGTACTTTACACACGAAAAGATGGAACAGAAGTGGCCCGGAGACCCTAAAATCAGCAGTTTATATACTCTCGCGGAAAGTTCGAGGCGTTAGGGGAATGAGAACACCCTCCCACAAACTCTTTATTGGGTAGGATACAGCAACATATTCAAGTTGGGGGAAGATACATCCGATTGGTCAGAAATTAATAAAAGAAATTCGGGATTGGCTAAATACAAAACAAGGGGAAAGAGAGGGGTATACAGCCAACTTAAACAATAACAGAAAGAAATTTAACAAGAAACAAACTTTTGAAATAAAAATTTCTCCAAAAAAATAGTTCTTTCACGTCACACTAGGGTGCACCATTGTAGTTTTTCAGTAGTGTCCTCTAGAAGAGAAAGTTCACACTTCTTACTACAAGCAAAACAAAAATACGTCGAAAATGACACAGTTCAAAAACTCCAAAATTTCCAGGTAGTGACATCTTCTGATAAAGTAGAAAATTACTACCGTAGATAAAGTTCAGACTTCCTCCAGCAGAGGAGTTTCAAGTGGCGCACATTTTTAAACTAGCGGCGTGGAGGTGTACCGCCCGGTACAATAATAATAATAATAATGTTATTGGTTTTTTGCCCCACTTACAACTACTTTTACAGTTTTTTGAGATACTAAGGTGCCAGAAGTTGGGCCTGTAGGTGTTCTTTTGCATACTGGTAGATCTACCAACACAAGGCTACCGTATTTGAGCACCTTCAAATACCATCGGACTGAGCCAGGATCGAACCTGCCAACTTGAGCCCAAGAGGCCGGCATTCTAATGCCTATGCTACTCAACCTGGCTATCATCATTTTGTTTGTACTAATACAAAATAAAATGAGTGATATACAGAAAGAGAAGCTGCACAAGCTACTTCCACAGTTGTTTACTGCAGATTTCCAGTCTTTTCAATCGTAGAAGACAAAGATTTTGTAGCCTTCTATACTGCATTTACAGAGCAATCTGGCTATGTGGTTTAGGTCTCATAGCTGTTAGCTTGTATTCAGGAGATGGTGCATTCAAACCACACTGTCGTCAGCCCTGAAGATGGTTTTACATGGTTTTGCATTTTCACACCAGGCGAATGCTGCGGGTGTGGGCTTAACTTACTTAAGGCCATGGTTGTTACCTTTTTAGTCCTGTCCTATCCCATCACTGCTATATGATCCGTCTGTGTTGGTGCAACATAAAACTCAAATACCAAAAGGAAAATGTACTGGATTAAACACTGCTTACATTTTGCCTGCTAGGTTAACCAGTTCCTCTTCTCTCATTGCAACAGCATATGCACAGTGTGTGATACTCATTCATGCACATATTTTATAATGTCAGGTTCTAGTGTTTGTTTACCTACAGACCCTTGGGCATCTGCAGCAGGAATACAGAGAGCTACCTAGCTGTCACTGCACATTTTATGAATGGTTTAAGTATTAATTCTGGGAATGTAAATCTGTACATACATCTTCATTATAGACTGTTATGACTTTCAGCATTCAGTCTGCAAGCCTCTATGAATTTACTAACTACCACCACAATCTTCTAACTAGATGTGTGGCCTTGTTTAGTTCCATATATCTTATCTTTAAATGATTAGAAACTGAGTCTAACCACTGTCATCTTGGTCTCCCTCTACTTCTCTTACCCTCCGTAACATAGTCCATTATTCTCCGATGTGACCTGTCCTCCTCCATTTGCCTATCATGTCCCCACCACCGAATCTGGTTTATGTGTACAGCTTCATCCGTAGAGTTTATTCCTAACTTAGCCTTTATATCCTCATTCCAAGTACCCTTCTGCCATTGTTCCCACCTGTTTGTACCAGCAATCATTCTCTCTACTTTCATGTCTGTTACTTCTAACATATAAATAAGATATCCTGAGTCTATCCAGCTTTCACTCCAGTAAAGCAAGTTGGTCTGATAATAGACCTACGTAAAGAGAGTTTTGTCTGCTGGCTGACTTCCTTCTTACAGAATACTGTTGATCGCAACAGCGAGCTCACTGCCTTAGCTTCGTTGCACCTTGATTAAATCTCACTTTACCATCCTGGTAAAACACACATCCTAAATATTTGAAATTCTCTACCCATTCCAGCTTTGTATCCTCAATCTGACATTCAGTTCCCTTGGGATTTTTTATCTACTGACATCAATTTAGTCTCGGAAAAGCTAATTTTCATACCATCCTCACTGCACCTATTTTTGAGTTCCAAGATATTAGCCTGCAGGTTTTCAGCACAATCTGTCATTAAGACCAAGTCGTCAGCATAGGTCAAATTGCTTGCTATATTTTCACCTAACTGAATCCCTCCCTGCCATCTTCAGCAGATGATTCATGTAAAGTACAAAAAGCAAAGGTGAAGGATTACAGCCCTGTCTAATCCCTGCAAGTACTGTACCTTGAACCAAGAACTCATTCTATCATCAATTCTCACTGCAACCCAATTGTCAACATAAATGCTCTGATTGATTTTAATAACCTACCCTTAACTTTTTTATTGTCTTAGTCAGACTGCCTTACTTCCTCACAGTGTTCTAAAAACTCATGCACATAAACAAGAAATAAATGCATAGATATAAAATTAATTTTCTTGAAAACAACAAAAGTCACTCGAAAAAATTAATTCGAAGAAGTCCAGTTCTATAAAATTTTCAGGAATATCCATTTTCAAATCTGCTAGCCCAGTAAATTATAGTTTGTCAGGGATAGGAACAGAATCTACTAATTTGGGATAATTTATGGCAGTGTGAAGTCCCTTTACCACCATCTGTTGCTGGTAAAACAATATTGAGAACACCTCTGTTGTCTTCATGACGACTGACATTTTCATAGTTGCTAGGTTCACTTGAACTCTCACTTTCACTACACAAATCATTATCACAATACAATTCTCTTTCAATATCATAATTCAGCAAAGAACATGATGTGCAACAGATGGCTTTTGCTTTAATTTTCAGCTACAATCAATGCAATCA
Source organism: Anabrus simplex (assembly GCF_040414725.1). Lineage (NCBI taxonomy): Eukaryota > Metazoa > Arthropoda > Insecta > Orthoptera > Tettigoniidae > Anabrus > Anabrus simplex. The sequence goes on along the minus strand of NC_090269.1, from coordinate 275,718,577 downwards.
AGGCAAACCTGCACAAGTCCGAGTACATAATTGGGCTGATACCATGTGGCGGTAATGGGGAGCCTGAGTACGTACTTAGGCAGATAGCGAAGGAGTTAATCCCATAGTTCCCCAGTACAGTGAACACCATTTTTACTCAGTACTCTGTCATATGCCTTTTCTAGATCTACAAAACATCATTGTCTATTTCACTCATAGCATTTTTCAATTACCTGACACATACTGAAAATCTGATTCTGACAGCCCCGCTGTAGTCTGAAACCACACTGGTTTTCATCCAATTTACTCTCAACCATTCATCGCACCTTCCCTTTCAAAATCCCAGTAAACACTTTGTCTGGTATACTGATCTATGAGATACCTTGATAGTTGCAATCCTTCCTGTTCCCTTGCATATGTATAGGTGCAATTACTGCTTTTGCACAATCAGAAGGTACCTTACTAATACTCCATGCTGTATTCTATGAAGCCATTTCATCCCTGCCTTTCCACTATCTTTCAGCATTTCAGGTCTAATTTCATCTACTCATGTTGCTTTATGACAATGGAGTTTATTTACCATCTTTTCCACTTCCTTAAGCATTTCACCAACATTATTGTCCTCCTCCCCAAGAGCTTGGTTGTTTGTGATGTCACCAGGAAGATTTCCTTGTATGCTGAGAAAATGTTCAAAATGTTCTATAAAATGTACTATCCAGTGTATCCCTGGGATCTATCATGAGTTCACCTGATTTACCCAAAACACTACTCATTTCCTTTTTCCCTCCCTTTCTAAGATTCTTTATTACTGTCCAGAAAGGTTTCCCTGCTGCTTTCCAGTTTATTGCCAAAATCTTCCCAAGACTTCTTCTTGGGTTCAACAACTATTTGTTTTGCCCTGTTTCTTTCATCTACATACAATTCCCTGTCTGCATCAGTTCATATTTCGAGCCATTTCCAATACGCCTTCCTTTTACGTTTACAAGCTGCTCTCACTTCATCATTCCACCAAAATGTTTGCTTTTTCCCATCTTTACACACAGTTGTTCCAAGGCATTCTCTTGCTGTTTATATTACAGCATTCCTTTATGCCACCCATTCTCTTTCTATATGCTGAAACTGCTTACTGTTCATTGTTTGGAACTTTTCACTAATCATATCCATGGACTTCTGTTAAATTTCTCTCATCCTGGAGATTTTCTACCCTTATTTATCCACAGACAGATTTCACTTTCTCTATCTTAGACCTAGAGATACTTAGTTCACTGTAGATCAAATAGTGGTACGTATCATCAAAAATTACCCCGAAACCCCACTCATTCTGAACAGATTTCCTTAATTCAAAGTCGGTTAAAATATAGTCCAACATAGATCTAGTGCCTCTACCCTCCTATGTTTAGCAGTGAATGGCCTCATGCTTAAAGAATATAGTCATAACTGCTAATCCCATACTAGTACAGAAGTCCAGCAAATGCTTCCCATTCTTATTAGCTTCCATATCTTCCCCACATTTACCAATCACCCTTTTGTATCCTTCAGTTCTACTTCCAACTCTCACATTGAAATTGCTTGTTAGCACTATCCTATCCTTGCTGTTGACTCTGACGATGATGTCACTCAATGCTTCATAGAACTTGTCAACTTCATCCTCATCTGCACCTTTGCATTGTGAATACACTGAGTCAGTTCTCATCCTAATTCTTCCAACTGCCAAATCTACCCACATCCTTTGCTCATTTACATGCCTGACAGAAACTATGTTGTGTGCAATAGTATTCCTGATGAACAGTCCTTCCCCACACTCTGCCCTTACCTTTTTAACACCTTTCAAATACACTAGTTAATCTCCTATCTTTCACTTGTTATCTCCCCTTACCCAAATAACATTAACTCCCAACACATCCAAATGCATCCTCTTTACTGACTCAGCCTGTTCTACTTTCTTTCTTCCATCAGCTCCATTAATATTGATAGCTTTTCATTGAATTCCATTTCATTCACCAAGTTGTTTCCCAAGGAGTCTCTCGCCTGTCAAATGGGAGTGGGACTCCATTACTCTCATAGGTCCGAGATTTGCTTAAAATGTTCTGAGCGTGCTCAGTGAAAATTCTGTGAAGCAGGATGCTACCCTTACTTGCACATAGTCACAGTGATGATGTCTCCTCTAACAGGTTAGGGACCACTGGTGGATTACATAGTCCTAGCCACCTGAGCACAAGGAGGGCCATGACTCAGAATATGTCCAAGATGCCCACTCCCATACCATAGTAACTGGTATTCTGACTCTCAGGACCACTTGCTAGGCCACTCAGCCATTGCTCATGGGTCATGAACTAGGACATGACTACAGTAACCTACACCATGAACCATGACGAGCAGGTGAAAGGGACAGTGCGACTGAATAATGCAAGATGATGATATAGTACTGCTATTTTACTTACTTACTAAGTTGCGGCTAGGGGCTGCAAGAAGCAGCAGGTATAACGACTGTTCTTCATAAAAGTTGACTTGCGTATTGTACAATGTTGCGTTATATCCTAATACACCAATCCAGTATTACAGTGTAATTGATACACTGGAACATGATACTGGAAAGTAACCATTTGTTCCATCCCTAGTTCATATGCTGGTGTTCCTGATACAGTACCTCTTTGTTTACCCAGTCACTCTCCACAAGTACTTCATTTCATTCCCCTGTAGTTGGCTCTTATGTTTCTCCAAGTGGGTTAGACCCTCTGTGCCATATAATAGTGTTGGTTGAAATATAGTTTTATATATTCTTATCTTTGGTCTTTTAAGACAGTTTTAAATATTCTCATTTTTATTTCTTGGTCTCCCTCTTTCCAGTTATTGTCCTACTAAGCTGGCCAACTCTTGAATTGCCTTCTGAACTTGGTGGCCCAATTCTGCTTCTACTTTTCCATCTGACATGATTGTTGTTCCAAGGTTTTCAAATGTGATAACTCATTCAAAACTCTTTCAATCCCACTGGATATCTAAATGTTCATTTAGCTCATGTTTTGATACTACCAGCTCCTAGCTCTTTTCTACCTCTTCTTATGATCTCTAGTGGCATTTACCTGCTCAACCAACTGCTAACTACAGAACTTCCTGATTTCTTGCAATAAGGATGATGTCATCAGCATACACAAGGGACTGGATGTACTGTCTTTATTCTCAAGTATCCCACCTTGCATCGCACAGTCCTCATCTTACACTGTTTTAGTATCTTAGTCTATCAGGACAATAAAGAGGAAAGATGAAAATGTCTCCCTGTTTGATATCCTTTTCCAGTGGTACCAGTATATCTTGGAAAAGCCCACCAACCAGTCTGACAACTACCCAAACATTCCTTCACAAACAGTTTTTATTACATCCAGTAGTTCTACAGATATTCCAGCTCTCTTCATTGCTTTCCACAGCTGATGCCTTAGCACAGTGTTGAAAGCTGCTTGCAGGTCAAGTTTGATCGGACATGCTGAGCTATTCCTGTTTACAAACTTACTCACAGTTACATTTTTAGTGAGTTTTATTGGTGTCCCTCTTGTTCATTTCTTGTTACTACAGTATTTCTCAGTCATTCATGTCCAAACTTTGTTGATTTTGTCTCTTCTATTCTGGATCTATTCAAGCTGAATATAAAGGAACAAGTACCAAACCTTGAAACAAGGCCATTTTTCAGCTTCTTAAGCACTGCTATTTCACTGGCCTTAATGTTGATTATTATTATTATGTCACATTTTAGTATTCAATGTCAGGAAAAATACCCTTATAACCTAATGCCTTATTACCAATATTAAAGTGGAGTACCGAGCGAGTTGGCCATGCTGTTAGGGGTGCACAGCTGTGAGCTTGCATTCGGGAGATAGCGGGTTCAAACCCTGTTGTCGGCAGCCACGAAGATGGTTTTCCATGGTTTCCCATTTTCATACCAGGCAAATATTAGGCTAGTATCTCAACTAAGGCCATGGCTGCTGTCTTCTCACTCCTAGCCCTTTCCTCTCCCCTCATTGCCGTAAGACCTATCTGAGTCAGTGTGACGTAAACCAAACTGTAAATAAAAACTTTAAAAAATTAAAGTTGAGAGGCAGTTAAACTCAACCAAAGAACAATATCTGGTCTTAAGAGAGTTTTAGAGCCAATTTCTCTCTGTTTACATTTCTGAAACTGAAAGCATCAATAATGAATAAGGTAAGCATTTTAGTTAGAAATTTTAAAAATATTTTCAGCTTCTGCAGTACAGAGAATTGTCAAGTGCAGTAAACAGATTTTTAAATTTCTGGTACCGGTATGGTATTTATTTTTAGCAGTACAACCATATGCACAATAAACTTCAGATTCACTGGTATATGACTTAGTGTAAATATCTGTGACAGTGATTATATTTAATCAGAACATCTTTCATTCCATACAGTAGTTGCATTGAGATATGGTACTGCTGCCATAGGCCTAGTTAGTTTTACGATTAGTATTTTTGTAATTTTAATGTCCTACTCAAGGCATGTTGGTTGGGGTCATATGTATTAATTAAATATTATTGCCTACTTTGTTTTAATTATTTATCTCATCCTATATAGCAATTTAAGTTAAAAATACAGTTTACTTTGAAATTTCCTTAAGTATGCTGTAATTTCATAATTGGATGAAATAACTATCACAAGAAATAGGAATTATTATTATTATTATTATTATTATTATTATTATTATTATTATTATTATTATTATTATTATTATTATTATTATTATTATTATTATTATTATTATTATTATTATTATTATTATTATTATTATTATTATTATTATTATTATTATTATTATTATTATTATTATTATTATTATTATTATTATTATTATTATTATTATTATTTCAGAAACATATAAGGCACATTTCAAATATTATATTCTTTGTGATCAAAACTTGGCTACTTCTAGTGCATTTACTGTGGAGTAATGAAGGTCTTCTTGAGTACAGGAGGCTGCACACAGTTGGCATTGCAGCAAATGTTGTACAGTCTGGACTTCTCCACTGAATATCATTTTCATCAGAGTAATTCATCAGGAGAATCTTGCTAAATTAACCTTTGATCTACCCACTCCAGATCTCAATCTATTCAGGGACTTTCAAGTCAGCCATTTCTCATCATGGCCAGGAGATAAAGTTTCCAAAATTGGATGGTGTTATGCATCACTTGACCAAGCGCCAAAAGTAGATTTTGAGATATTGACACAAACACAAAATCCCTTGTATTAATTCATATTTCCTGTTAAATGTGATATATTATATACCAAAATAAAGATAAAACCATAAATTTTTTCTTAATGTATTCAATTTAGGGATATTTGAAGTATATCATTGTAATCTGAGATAATGTTGCCTGGTCACTTGATGCTTTACTGCGGTTACATTCGTTTTTTGTTTTGCATCACTTGACCAACAAATAAAATTGTCAGTTAGTGATTGTTTTGACTTTTAAAAATTCAGTGCAGTACAAAATATGGTACTTGTTAACTAATTTTATTGCTTATTTAAATACAGGATTAAATTATACATAACAGCAGGCCTTTCCAACTCGAGCACTTAGTGCTGGGGCGCACCAGCACTACACTCAGCAGCACCATTGCACTCCTTCCCCACAGTACATTCATTCTCATTCTCTTGTGTGTGTCATTGTCAGTGGAATCAGTTCGATAGAACAGACAGCAGAGCAGTTGGTTTCACCTTCATTAAAAATTTTGTTTAATCCTTTGTGGGTGGATTCAGATTTTGTTCTCAATACCGAAGGCAAAGCTTAATGTTTAATTTGTCATGTAATTTTACACGTAAAGTCTTCAACTGTTTGACTACACTACCACAATAAACATGTTTTAACCTATGATGACATTGTTGGCGCAGCAAGAACCAAAAGAAATGCTAAGTTAAAATCAGAATTGCCAAGTTCTTCAGAGATAAGTAATAACTTACTCATTAGGAATTGTTTTAAATCCAATTTAGGGGATTTGTTTTCGTTCTGGGGTTTGTATTATTAAGAACTGTTTAGAATTAGACTTAGATGTGCTGCTAAGAAAACACAAAGATAATTATTTTATCTCCCTGTTCTACAGATACTTGAACCCAACACTTTAGAAGGCGCAGTTCGAGCGAGTTATGGGCTATTGTTGCTCTGAAACTTGCAAAAAGTGGGCGACCCTTTACTGATGGTGAATTTGTAAAAGAATGTTTAATAGAGTGCTCGGAAATATTATGTTCACATGCTGTGGCCCACTTTGAGGCGATAAGCTTGTCAAAAAGAAAAACGACCTCTCATCGCGTACAGGAACTTGGTGCCGACTAGAAATAGCAATTGCAGAACAAATGCGGCATTTTCCAGAAGTACTCGATTTTTCTCAATGAAACTACTGAAAAAAGTGACATGGCACAGCTATCTGTTTTTGTCAGGGGTGTCGAAAAAGATTTCACTATGACTGAGGAATTACTGGACATCATTCCCCTCAAAGATACTACCACCGGTGCAAATATATTTGCAGCTGTTGAAGAAGCAATGAACGATATGGGCTTATCACTCGGAAATCTGTCTAGTGTCACTACTGACGGAGCATCAGCGAAGTCGTCAGGTGGGCAAGGTTTTACAGGCCTCATCAAAATGAAGGTGTGCGATGCTGGGTTACACCTCCAATATTATCGGTACCAGTACATTGTGTTTTACATCAAAAACTATTATGCGCAAAGAACTTTTGCAACTTTAAATCTGTTATGAATACTGTATCAAAATGTGTAAATTTCTGCAGAAAGCAATGTTTGAACCATCGGCAGTTCAAAGAAATTTTAAAAGATCTCGAGGCAGAATGTAGCGACACTCCCTTTTATTGTATTGTGCGCTGGTTAATTGAAGAAATTGCTCTATTCATGGAGATGAAAGGTTATCCACAACCAACTTTGTGGAATAAACAATGGGTAGCTGACCTCGCTTCCTTGGCAGGCATAACGTCTTATTTGAATGATTTAAACATTTCATTGCATGGGAGAAACAAATTGATTAGTACCATGTGTGATAAAATTAAGGCTTTCAAAATGCAGGGTTTGTTATTGAAAAGTCAGCTTGAAGCCAGAAATTTTGACAATTTTCCTTCATAAAAATCATTACATTTGTCTACTTATGTAAATCTTGGAGACTATCAAACGTTGTTACAGACTTTGCACTCTGAATTCAGTGCCCAATTCAAAGAAATGAATGATATGGCACCTCAATTTGAAATATGTATGACCCCATTTTCAGCGCGTTTTGAAAAATCATCATCATATTTCCCAAAAAAGAGCCAATAAAACTACAGTGTGACGCAATAATAAAGGACAGGTACTACCACTACAGCAGTGATTTGATTTCCTTTTACAAAGGTGTTCATCCACAAGAATTTCCTAGACTTCAAGCACTTGCCTTAAAATTTATGTCAATGTTCGGTACAATGTATGTATGCAAAGAGATGTTTTCAGTTCTGAATTTAAATGAATGGAGAACTAGGATTTCTCTGTCTGATGCTGAGTTAGAGACTGTAATTAGAATTTCTACTGCCAAACTGATTGTACCCAATATTGGTAAGTTAGTTGCCGCAAAACGATGTCAACAATCGACTTAAACGCTAAATGTACATTAAGGCAAATGCAATGTAGGTACAGAATAAATTGTGTGTTTATGTGTTCACAGAATTGTCGTAAATAATATTGTTTTCATAAGCTGCGCGCTGACTTGATGACCTGTGGTTCTGCCTCTGCCACTTCCCCTCCTTCTCCCACCACCTCAACGGTGCTACAGCACTGCACCGGGGCTGCTGCCGGGGCCAGCCAGGGCCGTGTGAGCACCTCAGTTGGAATCGCTTTCATAACAGCATACAACATGACATAGAAAGAACATGAAGTTTAGAATATATAAATATTCTTTTGCTAGTTGCATTACGTCGCATCGACACAGAATTTTAGAATAGACAATGATATAGGAATTATGCTGATAGATCATAGTATTAAGGCATCATAAACATACAGTTTCTCGAAGTGTAATATAATGCAGGATTTTAAGAATTTTCGAGTTCAAAATCCATATTTACACAATCAAACCCATCTATATCATCGTCTATTCCAAGATCACTAAACAAACCCTAATAGAAAGGCTTAGCATCATTGGGAATTAGCTCCATGAGAGAGCGCAGGTTGTTCAGTTTCGCTTCTGAAACTGGTTTTCCATTGGACCATAACAGAGTGAACAAACCAATTAGAGCTGATACATTTTCATTCTGTAGCCGCGACCAACTGTAGATTTCTTAATGTCCACTTCAACAGTGCGTTCTGCATCAAAATGTATTTTTAAGAAATTGCTGAAAGGTTTATCTTTCTTCAACTCTATTTCTCACGCCAGGCTGAGTGGCTCAGACGGTTGAGGCGCTGGCCTTCTGACCTGAACTTGGCAGGTTCGATCCTGGCTCAGTCCGGTGGTATTTGAGGGTGCTCAAATACGTCAGCCTCGTGTCGATAGATTTACTGGCACGTTAAAGAACTACTGTGGGACAAAATTCCGGCACCTCAGCATCTCCAAAAACCAAAAAAAGTAGTTAGTGGGACGTAAAGCAAATAACATTATTATTATTCTATTTCTCACACATGCAGCCAGTTTACCTTCTCACTGTTTGTGCCTGTCTTCCTGTTTACAATGTGCTTTTCCAGATGAACTGTACTATGAAAATCCGGTCTGGTCATTCTGCGCACAATAAGCGGGTTCTTCTTTCGGCACATCTTCATTACATTTATGTAGTCTTCGGCGGTATAGAGGCGCTGCTGAAATTTGAAAGCACGTTCTATATCTCCAAAGTCACTGTCGTTAGGGAGGAAGCTATGGCCTGGATATAGAAATATTTGTGTAATCTTTTCAATGGTAGGGTGTTGTTCCAAAACTGTTTTCAGAAGTAGAACAATCTTTATATTACGATTCTGGCCTCCGCAAGAATCTGACCACAATATGACTTCTTTGGCTTTGTGCACGTTTTCCAAGAGATGCTTGTATAAGCAGAATCAACCTCCTGAGCCCCTCGTCCTGCTTCTCCTTCCAACCAGACATAACAATAACTTTATTATCATTCCCACTATGAATCCCTAAGTTATATAACCACAACTAACGCTTGTAAAAATACACATATGTGGGAATATGGGGCATTGGCAGTGTTTTTTCAAGGTCAAAACAAAACATTTCCTGTTTGTCATCCAATTCGATTTTTTCATATCGGACAATTTTAGGTTCTGGGGGTATGCTGCAGGGAAGAAAACCTGTGCGGGAATTTACATTTAGCATCACATGACCAAGCAACTGCACGCTTGTCATGTGGTCATTTGATGCATAATTCAGACTCAGAAATGGTGGTTGGTCACTTGATGCAAAACTTCAGTTTAATGATAGAGAGGTTGGCGTATGGTCAAAATTCATTTCCCACGAAATCATATTGAAAATAAAAGTCTGAACAATAACCTATATAAAGTTTACACCTTTAACTACCAGATGTCCGACTCGTTGGCTGAATGCTCAGCGTACTGGCCTTCGGTTCAGAGGGTCCCGGGTTCGATTCCCGGCCGGGCCGGGATTTTAACCTTCATTGGTTAATTCCAATGGCCCGGGGGCTGGGTGTTTGTGCTGTCCCCAACATCCCTGCAACTCACACACCACACATAACACTATCCTCCACCACAATAACACGCAGTTACCTACACATGGCAGATGCCGCCCACCCTCATCGGAGGGTCTGCCTTAAAAGGGCTGCACTCGGCTAGAAATAGCCACACAAAAAAAAAAAAAAAAAAAAAAAAAAAAACTACCAGATGGTGCAATAATCTAAACAAATCCATTTTGGCGCTTGGTCAATTGATGCATAACACCATCCAATTATTCTCCAGCCAGTGGGGACGTAGGTCTTAGTCTTCCATTGTTGTAGCCTAGCTTTTCCTGTGGTGGTTGTAAGTTCCTTTGATGTGCTAAGGAAGCTCTTCCTTGATTTCAATTGTTGCGGATGTGGTTCATACGCATGCAAGAGATGGTTTCTTTCCTGTTCCACTTTCTTTCTTTTTTTCTTTCTTTCTTTCTTTCATTAGTGGCAGCTATTTCTCTGAGAATAGGAAGTGGTGTTATTCCTGCGAGGTGGTAAAGCCATTCAATAGGAGTGGATTTCAAGCAGCTTTTTATAATTCTACAGGTTTCATTGAGAGCTACATCCCCCTGTTTGGCATGCATCAAACTATCCCAGACAGGGCAGGCATGGGCTATATCATATGATATACTATTAAACAATGAAATTCAAGAATATACCCACTTATTGTGTGGACCCTAATATTTCAGTTTGAATTTTAGGGAAAAATGTATGTTTTCTGTGTGATCAAATATGGTACTATCCTAATTCTTAATGCAGTATCATATAAAGCCTTGATATTAGCAAATGTTTTTGGTAAGACATTATTGAAATCAACCCTCTATGTATGTTGTTAATAGCTGCCTGTAGTATAGTGCTTGCTACTCTAAATCAGTCTGACTGGAACTGAAGTAGGTCCTCATTTAAATATAATGGACAGTATTCATGTTCTTCATCCATCTTTTGTATTAGTAATTATCCCTATGTCTGAACAGAGAATCTACTGAAAGAAGAGCTCTCTTAAGAAATGTAAATAAAACTTTAATCCTGAACAGTGAATGTTGGAATATTTGAGTAATCCAGGCACTTTCTAGCATAATGGTATAATGGCCGAAGGCTTTTGAAATAAGCATTTGCAGGTGATGGCTTTGTGTTCCATTGACTCCAAAGGTACAGAATAATGAACAAAGAGTAAATAGGATGAGAAATGCCACATGCAATAAAACATTAGGAGAAGCAATATTTAAGATTAATTTTCTGATGAACAAAATATCAGTCTGCATCTCATTGTATAATGAAATGTTATAGCTGTCAAGGAGTTGGAAATAAATCATGACACTATTTCATAATGATCCTGTTCAGAGAAGTGTTTTTGAGCCCATTTTCATGCATTTATTTCTTACTTGCATTTTTCATTCTTTTTTCTTTTACCTGTTATATCAGCACTCATACATTTTTATCTTTTTCATGCCAGGTTCACAGTGATTTAGGACCACAAGTTGCAGCCCTCTGTGCACAAATCCAGTCTGTAGAAATAGGAGCTATTAATGAAGATCTGGCCTTACCACCTGGTACAGAAGTGGCTACATCCATATTTGAACTGTACTTGGCCATGCAAGAACTTGTAAAGTAGGTATTTAAAAAATATACATTCATAACTGGATATTAGAAATTAAGAAATTAAGGTGATCTGAAAATACTGGGCAGTCCTTGAACTTAAGCCTGAATCTTCCATTTTTTTTTTCCATCACAGTATCAGGAAGTGGTATTACTGTTCATAAAGTAATATTATCACAATCATCAACATTAGCTATTCATGTATTAGACCTAATCACTAAACGATCTGATAAAGCATACTCTCACAAACAACTTGTTGGACTCTCAATAGAACTTGTTCCTTTAGAGTAGTACTTCAAATTTTCTCTGGGAAATCTTACTGTATCTATTCTTTGAACATGGTTTTTCCACCTTTCTTGATAACCATGTATTTCTTGTACTGCTGATTCAATTTTGAGTAAAGCCCACCTGATGGCTATGATCATCAAGGCATCAAATCTCTATGGTCTGACCTCATGCTGAGACAGTTTGAGTCCCATTGGTGGAAAGAGGATGCTAGTATGTAGTGAGAGAGATCAAATCAATGTGCAGGTACTAGTCTGGTCAACTTGGCCTACAAGATTTATACCAGTATTGTATAAAATAATCTGCACATTGAATCAATGCAGTGAACTCACAGTTGCAATCAACAGTATTTTATGAGAAAGAAGTCAGTTCCCAGATGAAACTCTTTACACCGGTCTGTTTTCAGACTAACTTTGCCTTAATCATAAATTAGAAGGAACAGACATGAAAGAGGCAGAATAATCACTGGTACAAACAGATGAGACCAGTAATAGAAGGGAAATTGGTTCGAGGAAATAAAGACTAAGTTAAGAATGAATTTGATGTACAAAGTGGTATGCATAAAATGGCTTCAGTGGTGGGATCAGTACCTAGGAAAATAATGGACTTTGTCATGGAGGGTAAGAGAAGTAAAGGAGACCAAGATGATGATGATGATGATGATGATAGGTGGACTCTGTTTCTAATTATGGAAAAATAAGAGGTGTGGAATTAAACGAGGCCACAGAACTAGAATGGAAGATAGGAAACTAGAACTAGAACTAGTTACAAATAGAGGATCATGGAGGCGTTTAGTAAATTCACAGAGGAGTGCAGACTGAACACTCGAAGGCTATAGTAAAGATGTATGTTTTCATTATTTTGCTACTAGTTTAATGTTGCACTAACACATCAAAATTTTTCGGCAGCCGAAAGGTGGGCAAGAGGTAGGATTGGAAAGGTAGCGGCCATGGACTTAATTAAGGTGCAGTCCCAGCATTTGCCTGGTGTGAAAATGGGGAAACCATGGAAAACCATATTCAGGACTCTCAACAGAGGGATTCTAACCCACTATCTTCCAAATGCAAACTGCACGACCCTAACCGCACAGCCAACTCACTCGGTATTATTATTATTATTATTATTATTATTATTATTATTATTATTATTATTACTATTATTATTATTATTATTATTATTATTATTATTATTATTATTATTATTATTGATACAGAAATACTGTGGAGCATAGAGGTGTAAGAAGGTGCGGTCATGAATGGGTGGACAGAGAAGAGATCAAATCTTAATTTTAAACTCTAAAATGAAAAATTTTAATTTTCCTTTATTTTTTTATTTTTTGTTTCTTCTTTTTAGATTTTCAAACTTGTTAAACAATAACACATAACAGTTGGATGAATAGAAGGGGAGCTTTTCAGCTCTTATAACAAAGTTACTTGAAACTTAGGTACAATAAAGATAATGATTTTTTAAAGAGATGAGTTAGGTAGCTCAACGTTATACTATTACCATGAGCACTACTGTTCCAATCAATTGCAAGTTAGGAGAATGAGCTCCAAAATTTACAAGGCTTCAAAAGTGCCTCTTTGGTCCACACAATTAATAGGAGACTACTCTCCAAAATTCATAAGATTCCAGCCTCTCAAAGGCACAGTTTAATTTTTACATTAGGTGAAATAAGATATTCTACTGTCTTACTCACTCAACACTCTAAGTTACGTTTAATTAGGGTATTAATAAAGAATAGTTAACTTTAACAGAGGCAATAAGTGCCCATTCTACATGGCCGTAGTGAAAAAGAAAAGGTTAAAGTTATTGGCCATAAATCAAAATGTTAGGAGGCAAACGCTTGCACACCTTCGTAATTCACTTGAAAATTCTTAAAATCCTATCTGGGCTTATGGCCCAAAGTTACAGAGGATAAGCCTATACTGCGGAGGTGACTAAATGTAGAAAAAATTTTAAATTACAAAAAGGAAAAGATAAATTTTAAAGTGTATGAAATCATAGTCACCCCAATACCAAGCTGAATAGGAATTAAAAGAGGGTTCACGATCTTTATTCCTTAAGTTAGACTAAGGTCTTTAGACTTTAAAAATTTACATAGAAAAATTTAAGTTTACATTACAAAGAAAATGTTGAAACCTTCCCCTCAAACTAGCTTACTGAGGCTATTACATGATTACAAGATGTCTGCCAATACCTTGAGCTGGTGGTCCTTCCAGGGATGGGCAAGGATACCCCCCTTCCTCCTCTACGAACACACTCTACTTCTTGATTGGAGCGATCGAAAGACAATGTGACCCAAAAGCCACCAGGTTTTATAGCGGAGAGGAAGGTTCCAGAATTCTCTGGGCCAAAGCCCTGCACACACCCCCAAATACTATTGGTTGATTAAATAAATGTACAAAATTCCTTATTGGTCGAAAATTTAGAAGAAGAAGGAAGGGATAGCAGTGCTAGTACATAAGAACACAAAAGGAATTTACGACATTTCAGTTCTGAAAACTTTGAAAATACAAATTTCTTTGAAAATACAAATTTCTTTGAAAATTAATTGATCATCTTCCCACCGGAGGGAGCACATAAATTGACAGTAGACATCTGACGATAAACGTTCAAACTTCTTCCATTACACAACTTGAAGTACACGATACAGATGGCCTTTCTAAAAGGCGCTCACTTTAAATGCACAGAGTGGGTGTACCTCCGGTACAATTATTATTATTATTATTATTATTATTATTATTATTATTATTATTATTATTATTATTATTATTATTATTATTATTATTATTGTTACAGAGTTATCCGTGGTAGTTAGAGGTGAAAGAAGGTGCAGGCGGGAATAGGTCTCAACTTACGAAATTAAAGTTAATTTAAAACTTTAACAAAGGTTATATTTTCTTTTCAAAATCAACAAATGACAACAAATAACAAAGATGTAACAGGTACCAAGTAGCAGGTTAACAATTTAAGAATTTACAGAGCCCCAAGATTAATTTATGAGCTCCAAGCTCACCACCACAATAGCTAAAGGGCAGACAAACCCCTAAGTACGAGAAGCATTTGCTCCTAATTACCAAGTTAAGAGGAAAAGAGCAGACCCGCTCTCAATTTTACAAGCCTACCAAAGGCTACAACAACCTTCATTCCTAACTGCCCTTAAGGCACACATACAGTGAAACGGGGGTATCTTGTACCCAACCTACAGGGTCTTCACATGAAGAAAACAAACACTGGGTTAATTAAATGGCCCAACAAACCAACTTGACTGGAGGCGTATCTTGCACTCCTACATGAAATTTCTTAAAACCTAAGTGGCACTCGGCCAGTTAAACAGGGGCTAATCCCATATTATGGAGGTGACACGATAAGAAAACTTTATTACATTACGAAGAGAAGAAAAACGGTTATGACAACGTAGTCACCTAAAAACAATATGAGTGGGAGCTCGAGAGGGTTAGGCACTCTCTATCCCAATTTGTAGTTAAAGAGACGAAATTTTACCAAATGTCTATTACTTTTTAAAGATAGGTTACGTGAGAAAAGTTTCGAACCTGCCCCGAGGGTTAAACTGCTGAGCTAACCAGAAATAAAGTTTTTAAACGGCCGTTACCTTGTGGATGAACTGCTGCTTGGAGAAAGAGGCGCTTCCCGCCCCCTGCTATATATGTTCACACACTGCGAAAGATGTTACTGAAGTGGCCCGGAGACAAGAAAATCAGCAGTTTATATACCCTTGTGGAACATTCGAGACCCTTCATGAATGATAACAACCCGCCCATAAACTTTTATTGATCGGCTAAAGATTACAAGTCAAAACTGAAGAAGACATCTAGGATTGGTGGAAAATTAATTACAGAAATTACTCATTGGTCAAATTCAAAACTGGCGGAAAGAGAAGGGTTATACTGCCAACCCAAAAAATGAATGAAAGAAATTTAACAAAGAACAAACTTATAAATACCTAATTTCTTCAAAAAAAATCAGTTTCTTCACTTCGCACTAGAGTGCACGATTATAGTTCTTAAGTAGTGCCATCTAGAAGAGAATGTCCACACTTCTTGCTACAGAGCAAACAAATACAAATCGAAATAGACATAGTTCAAAACACTCCAAAATTTACAGTAGAGACATCTTCCGTGAAACCTTTGATTTAATACAGATTTTAAAGTTCAGATTTTCTCCTGTAGAGAGGTTTCAACTGGCGCAATATTTGAATTAGCGGCGTGGAGGTGTACCACCCGGTACAGGCCTCCCCCACCGAAAGTCCTTCCAAGGGGTGACACAGTAGAAAACAAAATTTGTTACAAAAATGTCCAAGTTTTGCTGATGAGTTGCGGAATTTAGAAGAGAGAAATCTAATTTTGCAGTAGTCGAAGGTCTCACAAGTTATTTGATATAAGTGGGATTAAATAAAATCCAGTTTTGGAATTTCTTAGTAGTAGCTTTTGATGAAAGGTCTCTATGGTTGTAGTAGTTGAATTCCAAAGGAAAACTTGAATTCTTGGATGAATATATTTTTTTTTTTTTTTAAGTCCACCAGATGTTGATGTTGAATCCAAAAACATCGTAATTGTGGATATGGAATGTCCATGTAGCTGAATAAGTGCATTAGTTGCTGATTAAGTTTGACGGCCAGACCAGTCGCCGCTGCTAGTGTCCAGAGGAGGCCGCTCGGAACCCTCAAGTACCCTGAGATACACCTCTCCCGTTACTATGAGAGGGGTAGTGGTGGTGAAGCACGCCGCACACGCGACAATTGTTTACAGTCTGCAGGCAGTTTGCAGGTGGTGCGCCGCACATCAGCCTTGGCCGGAGGAGGGCTCCGGCTCGCCGTACACTGGTTGACCTCACTGGAGTAGAGCGGGCCCGTACTCCACCACAGTGGCGGTACGGCGCCGCACGGTTGCGGGGGCACTGAAACATTAAGATCTCGGCGGCAGAATTTTGTTGGACCATAATGATTTTAGGGTACAGTCTTTGTGGTGAGGCTGAGGGGCTAGCGGCGTGGAAGTTTTTATTTCATTTTAATTAGCCACTGGTGTGTTTGAGCAGGAGACGGGAGCTTGGCAATGGCCTAGGTGGACAGGACAGCAGTTCAACTGACGGGGGAGGTTGTACAATGAATATTTAAATACAAAGAACATGATTCAAAGGGCAGAAGGCCTCAACATGAAACCCAAAATATAACCTTCAGATTTCTTTCAAAAGGTAAAAAATAAAAACCAGCTAAGTTAGCGCGGAAATTACACAGGTTTCACCTGCGACAGGTGAACCCTACATATCCTCTCGGTGGTTGGATTGCTTAATAATAAAGTAACGGGTGTGAGGAAATTGAGAATGATACACGGCCCATGAAATCTGGGGGCAAGCTTGCCCGCGGGAACAAAATTCTTGACCATTACTTGGTCGCCTACCTTCAAATTGGTGGGTCTCCGTCCATGATAATATCTTTCCCTGACCTTTTCATGAGACACTTTAAGATTGGCCTTAGCCTTCTGCCAAAGATCTTTAATGTTCTCCGGATCTATTGTCTCAGGTAGAATATAACTAAGAGACCAAAGGTTAGAGAGCGGCGTGTTGGGAACAAACTTGAACATCAAGGAAGCTGGAGTAAACTTATGAGATTCATGAACCGCCGAATTCAAAGCAAAAGCTAACCAATGCAGGGATGTGTCCCACCTAGAACGATCATCATCATGATAGGCATTAAGAGCCGACCTCAAGTTACGATTGACCCGTTCAGCAAGAGAAGGTTGAGGACAGTAAGCAGAAGTAGTTACATGAGAGATGGACAGATCAAAACAGAATTTACGAAAAAGATTGGAAGTGAAAGCTTTAGCATTGTCGGATACTGTATATTGACAAGGACCAAAAGAAGCAAAGATAGAATTTAAACAGGAAATGGTGGACTGAGCGGTAGCCAGCTTAGTCGGAAATAACCATGAAAATCTAGTGAAGCCATCTACACACACAAGGATGAACTTGTTGGCATTCCCCTTTGACTGGGGGAAGGGCCCGACGTAGTCGATATACAGACGTTCCATTGGGCGCGATGCTTGATGAGAAGACAATAGGCCTACCTTGGTGGACATGGTGGGTTTACTAAGCAAGCAAGATTTACAAGCTTTTACTAGTTCACGAATTTCACCGTCCATACCTTTCCAAACGAACATCTCCCGGATCTTTTCACGGGTTTTGAAGATACCTAAATGCCCCCCTAATGGGGTCTCATGATAGTACTTGAAGATCATGGGCTTAAGAACGGCTGGAACCACCACCTTCATCTTATTATCATGCCTCGACGGGCAACATAAAACACCATTCCTCAGCACATAAGGGACAACATGTTCCCCAGAAGAAAGGGTTTCCATGATAGGGGCCAGCGTCGGATCTTTGCGTTGATATTTCTCAAGATCCCTAAACAACATGGGAGCATCGGTTAGAATGGCATTAACCTCAGGTAGCATGGACTCGGGAGGTGAAGAACTATCATCCAGTTCATGGGTCTCTACATCATTGGAAAACATGCGGCTTAGTCCATCTGCCACAACATTTTCAGTACCTCTGATATGCCTAACGTCAAATTGGAAGGCAGAAATTCGGATGGCCCACCGGGCTATACGACCAGTACGACGCGGCCTACCTAAGACCCAGCTTAAGGCTTGGTTATCAGTCTCCAAGTCGAACTTGACATGTTCCAGATAAAGGCGGAACTTTTCTAGCGCAAACAAGACAGCCAAACCCTCGAGTTCATAGATGGAATACTTGGCTTCTTGAGCCGAAAGTGTCCTACATGCGTAGGCGATGGGTCGCCTCCCTAGTTCAGTCTCTTGAAGAAGGACTGCTGCCACCGCCGACGACGACGCATCGGTTGGGATGATGAATTTCTTCGAGAAATCTGGCATAGCAAGGACAGGGGCATTACAGAGAGCTAATTTCAGGTCTTCAAAAGCGGCTTGTTGCGAAGGCCCCCACTCGAATTTTATGCCTTTCCTACGAAGGAGGTTCAAGGGCGCCGCTCTATTAGCGAAGTTAGGAATAAATTTCCTGAAGAAATTCACCATACCAATGAACCTGGCAATACCTTTGATGTCCTTGGGAGGCTTGAAATCACGGATGGCCTGTGTTCTAGAGTGATCGACTGCGACTCCATCGGGCGACACAATATGTCCTAGGAATGACATGGAAGGCTTACCGAAGGTGACCTTGGACAACTTCACAGTTAACCCAGCCTTATGAAGGCGATTTAGAACTTCTCTCAGATGATCTAGGTGTTCTTCGAAGGTCTCCGAAAAAACGACGACATCATCAAGATAGTGGTACAAGTACTCAAACTTGATGTCGGAGAAGACCCTATCTAGCAGTCTCGTAAGCACAGTTGCTCCCGTGGGAAGCCCGAAAGGCACGCGGTTGTATTCATACAAATTCCAATCAGTGGCGAAAGCAGTCAGGTGTTTAGATTCCTCTGCTAACGGTATCTTATTATAAGCCTGGTTAAGATCTAAGATGGTAAAGAACTTGGCCTTACGAAACCATGAAAAACAAGAGTGAAGGTCTGGAAGGGGCACAGATTGTAACACCACCTTCCGATTGAGAGCCCTATAATCAATCACAGGCCTGAAGCCACCTTGCGGTTTCGGAACAAGGAAAATAGGCGATGAATACGCCGACTTAGAGGGCCGAATAATGCCATCCTTCAACATCTGATCAATGATCTCCTTCAAACCCTTCATTTTAGGTGGAGATAGCCTATAAGGTGGAAAACGGACAGGAATCGAATCCGTAACCTCAATCTTGTATTCGATAAGGTCAGTAACACCAAGATTATCAGAAAACACCTCTGGAAATGACTGACACAACTTACGAATACTATCAGCCTGCTCCTCAGGAAGATGTCTAAGATCTAACAACATCTCATCCTGGGTAGGCGAAACAGATGAGCATGACACAGAACTACATTTAAGTAAAGGGATTTTACAATTAGAAGCAAATTTAAATGTGCACGACTTGCTCTAAAGATCGAGCACTAGACCAGTATGGGACATGAAGTCGGCTCCCAGTATAATGGGGCAAGACAA
This sequence comes from Anabrus simplex, assembly GCF_040414725.1. NCBI lineage: Eukaryota > Metazoa > Arthropoda > Insecta > Orthoptera > Tettigoniidae > Anabrus > Anabrus simplex. The sequence goes on along the minus strand of NC_090269.1, from coordinate 275,698,955 downwards.
GTGCTTTGCCACAAACAATTTAACTTTCCAAGTAAATTTAGAAATACGAATTTTGGCATTTAAGGAGCCTAAAATTTCTAATGGAGAAGAATTAGCCGAAACATATTGAACCGAAGATGAGCAATAGTCAGGAAGTTTACAAACAGATTTCAATTTGGAATACCACTCAGCCGAAATAATGGAACAAACACTGTCCGAATCTAATAGAGCTGTTACGGGCTCATTATTCAATTCAATTTTGAGAAATGGAACAGGTGCAGGGGTATCCGCCGCAATCCTAAGACATTCTTTGGGACCTTCAAAAGATAAATTTGAAGACTGAGTTTTCCCTGAAATTTCGACATGTTTACTTGGGGCTGAGCCTCGGGAAGATGGGATAGCCGACTCAGCCGAAGCCACTAGTCATTTTTGATTGTTGGTGGAAGTTGCACCCGAAGTTGAGCAGGAGGGAGTGCTGCTAGCATTAGGGCAGTTCTTGGCAATATGTGAAAACGCGCCGCATTTAAAGCAGCCTTGGGATGAACCTACTCCATTATTTGTCCTACTAGATTTGATCAATGGACATTTATTGCGAAGATGGTCAGGCGACCCGCAAGCGTAACATTTACGGGGTGTGATGGGTCAGCGAGGTGGAGGCCGAAAACTACTAGAGGATGGAAGGGGTTCTTTCGCGACACGCAAGGTATCGGCGTATCTAACTCCTTCGGCTGAGACAGCCATAGCCTCTAACTCGGCAAAAGTTTGTGGACGCGACGCAAAACACAAGTATGATCTGTAAGGTGGTGAAATTCCTTCCACAATAGCCTGTACAATTTGATCTTCAGGGAAGTGTAGAGCAAATACCCTAGTGTAGAATTTGATGTCTTGTATGAAGTTTGCCAGGTTTTCATCAAGTCGCTGCACTCTATAATAGTACTTTTGAATAAGAGATGACCTAGCTCGAGTTGGAATAAAATTAGCTAACAGATGGGCGTGGAAGTCTTCTATGGATGACTGTTCAGCAATTGCCCTAACTATCTTGTCTGAGAGAACACCAATTGCATAGGGATAAATGATCTGCAAAATTTGACACGGAGAAAGAGAAAAAACCAGGGCATGATCCTGAAACTCAACTAAAAACCTTAAGAATGAAATTACGTCACTGGTAGAGTTAACAGAAAACTTAGAAATACCTCTGAGCAACATTGCTAACAGATGGGGCAAACTGCTGAAACCCGGGGACGTAGTAGGAAGGGGCCTAAGTGGCGGAGAAACAGATTCAGAAGGAGCATTATTTAACATGAAGGGTGGAATGGACGTGCGACGATCGGACACAGTTTCTAATGGGGCAGATGTTCATTGGGTAACCTCCCCAGTACTACCTCCTTCCTCTTTAGAGGAATCCTCCCCACTTACGATGTTTACAACCATAGGCTGGTCGGTTTTTGGAATAGCAGATCCAGATAACAAATGGCTAACTTTACTAGACATTTTAGACAGGTTTTCAGCAACAGCACTAGCTTCCTTACCCTGAAGGTCATTTAACTTCAAGGAAAATAGATCACATACCCTATTATAAAAGTGGTACAATCTGGCCTGTACTCTTTTGAGTTGATTAGGAGATGGATCACTTACTTCAAAAAAACTAACTACAAATGCTAGCTCAGTAGCATTATCAGTGATCGTGGAGAGAGCGTCATCTATCTCTCTTTCTCCCAAAGTCGGGATGGTAATAGGCAAATCAAGGGAATCTTTTAACTTATTGGTGTCTATCGCAACCGTGCCTCCAGATTGAACATTCCTGATCATTAATTCATAGATCAATTCCTCCTTGCGCAAATAGCCGGGATGGAGGACGTCGCGAGAGCCGGACATGATGGCAGAAAACTTTTAGAAAAATAAAAAAAATTCCAGCAACTGAGAAAATTGTTAGAGTTCGAAACGAAAACAATGTTTAGCCATCAAAATGGGCTAAATTGAGACCCATTCAACCACGCTCTGCTACCACTTGTTACGGAGTTATCTGTGGTAGTGCAACCTTTCCACCCCACGCCATTTGCCGCATAGAACCAAATGACTGCATGATAATCCCAAAAAATTCGGGATACCGCCATATAGCACCATACGCCAAAGCGCCTGATGGAAAGGGACCTTTTTAGTCTAGAGTCAAATGCCACCTCATCAGGACGGAACAAAAAAAATTCAGAATGATGGGTGAGCAAATGCTCTTCCGACCGTGCAAGGGTCAACTGCACCCTTCCGTTCCAAAGAATCAAACCACCGACCTCCCAAGGCCATGGTACGTTCGCGGCAGAAGATCAAAGAAAATAACACATAACTAGCTTAAAGGCATAAATGAACGGAAGGAAACCTGGGATACAATGTTATTCGGCAAAATGACAGGCAGACAAAAATTTAAATACCTATTTATTGAGCCTTGATAAATCAAATTAATTAAAGGTTGATCCTGAATATTTATAGCATATCAATGTTGAATATGCAATGTCCAACGGACTAAATATAAATTGTAAAGTGTCAAAAAAAATGTATTTCTCCTTTACTTCTATCTTCTTCCCGACATGATGATAAATATTACATCATAATTTGTATAACATACTTTTCAAAATAAAAAAAAATCAGAAATATCCTTATAAATGCGACGGTTATCATTACGAACTTTCTTCACTATCAGAAGAAACAATTTTTTATACAACAAAATAAATTGAAGATAACTTGAAGTGGTCACCTAGCTAAATTAATTATATTACAAAAATAAACAAAGAATAAATGAATGCTAGTCGATATAATCCTAATCAAAATAAAATGACTGATGTCGGGTCCAGAAATCAAACCCACATCCCAATGAATCCAATGACAAAAATTACGAAAATAAAACTCGATTTTTTATCCACATAAAGTGTGAAACACGACTAAAAGAATGTATTAAAAAAATATGTACACAGTATGAAAATAAACAATAACAATATACACATGCAATTGGCTGTATATAAAAAAAATGTGACAACAAAAATCCATGGTTGCCTCAGAACTCGAACCAATGATATCCAAGATAGCATCGACAAACGGGACTAAAAAAACTGCCTTTCTTAATTAATCATATGGTCAACAAATAAATGATAATACTGGCGTTCCAGTTAGTTAAATATTATTATAAGATCATACATAAAAAAGTCAAAGAACCCTTTAAACAATAATCGGTGTCGCACGGCCTTCATTCTAAATGGAATAGCTCGAACAATACAGCATACGGTAATCCTTTAAAAGGGACAAACCTTCTTCACTCTCCCCTCATCGTAAATCTCTGGACGTCAAAGCCCGGCTAATAATGGCTCGGTGTGGCAGAAATATCCTTTCAACATCTCAAGGTGAAAGCAAATCGTTTCCCTTGGAACACATATTTGTTAAATAATCTTATTTCATTATATACTCTCATATCATATTTCCAAAGCTCCACTGGCTTATAAATTCACTGTCCTGCCACAATTATATAATACAATATCAATCCACTGTTCATTGTCTCATATTCACATCCACCAACTCAGAATGACCAGCTTCGATTCCATCCGATTACAGAATACAGCCTAGGTTTTTCCTACATTTTAAAATCAAATCAATACAATCAAATATGGATTTTAAACATATCCATAAGGATATTCTCATATTCAGAAAGGGAAATTATTCGACATTAAAGGAAAACGCTAATCTCAATAGGAAGGCGTCTGTTCGATGTCTAGGCATGTCACAAGTTACGCATATAATTAATACAGCCATCTACAAATATATCATCATGCGAATTACATGAAAATAAGAGTGCCTTGCTATCCTAATGTTAACAGTCGATAATCCATTTTTACAAGCATAATCACCATGCATTATCATAATAAGCTCGGATATCACGTAAATAAATTATACAAAATTACGGCTCGGCTCAGTGCCAAAAACAAATCCACTATCTATTACATTTACCTAATCTAAGCACTCTCAAACTAACTAATATTTTATCATCACGTCAAATACATGCATTACGTTAATTATATATATATTTAAGCCCATGGAGTAGACTATAAATTCCATGAAATGAACATAAATGAATATGAAGACCACTCACAAGTTCTCTTTCTAATTAAAAAAAATACATGCAATTTACATGTCTAACCTAATTTACGTGATCTGCATAATGAATAACCGCGCATTTATTAAAAAATTATTTCATTTTAGTACTTATCATCATGTCGTAACAATCCAAGGTTCGGGTCCCGGGTAAGACCCTTATTCTTTCCTTTCAAGCTTCCATGGTGTTGACGTTGGTCACGGGTTCACGTCCGTTGCTACTCCCGCTGAGCACGTTCATATTCCAATGGTTATCTTCTACACTTATAACAGTTTTTATGAGATTAAGACTTGTTGCGTCACTTTAACACAAAAAATACAATTAATAGCACTATAATGAAATTAATACTTGTTGCATCACTTAAAAAGTTACAATTATACCGTTCCTGCGATCACATAACTTCAACCTGTTTTTAAATACTATTATTTGTAAACAATTACAATATTCTCGAAGATATAAACTGTACATTTACAGTCTGAAACACTAAATAGATCAGAACACCATCAAACCGTGGTTCTGCTTTGGATCCTTCGCGTGAAGTGGATACTGTTGTCATCATCGCGGTTCCTTTTATAAACTTTCCCCCTTCCATGCAAGAGACAGTGGATAATCCCCACTACTTTTTTTTAATTAATAGTTCCACGTGTCGTATGACATCGGTAATACACTCAAACGTGTGACTCAGATTCTTAAGTAGTCTGGTTATGTGCGGACCCTGAAATGTTCGGCCATTTATTCAAAATTAATTATCAAAATAATGCCCCAACAATGTCTTCCATGAAGGTGCTGCGTACAAGGGACGCTTAGCTTGTTATATAATGCAACGATTACGTATTCTTCCACACGTTAATATATTATAAAGAATTAGAATTTTGGCAGATGTCTATAATTAAATCATATAACATCCAGAGGTTTCCCATATTAAATATTATGCATGTCTCGAAATCTCATCACAATAATGCGATTCATGAGCTGGCAACATCGTGTTCGGCCATTTTTTTAACGGGTGACGGTATCATTATCGATTTTTCTGGCTTGAGATTTTCTTCCCTCTCTCTCTATCTGTGTATCCTTTTAGTTAAGACGGAGTGGTGTTTAGCAGGTTACAAAGGTTGTGTAAGCATGTGCAACCAAATGCAACTTTTTGTAACAAGTACGAGGGAGCTTTACAAAGGTTTTTCACTGCCAAATAATTAATAAATAAATATGTACATGACCGATAAGGTCACAGTAGTTAGAGGTGAAAGAAGGTGCAGGCGGGAATAGGTCTCAACTTACGAAATTAAAGTTAATTTAAAACTTTAACAAAGGTTATATTTTCTTTTCAAAATCAACAAATGACAACAAATAACAAAGATGTAACAGGTACCAAGTAGCAGGTTAACAATTTAAGAATTTACAGAGCCCCAAGATTAATTTCTGAGCCCCAAGCTCACCACCACAATAGCTAAAGGGCAGAAAAACCTCTAAGTACGGGGAGCATTTGCTCCTAATTACCAAGTTAAGAGGAAAAGAGCAGACCCGCTCTCAATTTTACAAGCCTACCAAAGGCTACAACAACCTCCATTCCTAACTGCCCTTAAGGCATACATACAGTGAAACGGGGGTATCTTGTACCCAACCTACAGGGCCTTCACATGAAGAAAACAAACACTGGGTTAATTAAATGGCCCAACAAACCAACTTGACTGGAGGTGTATCTTGCACTCCTACATGAAACTTCTTAAAACCTAGGTGGCACTCGGCCAGTTAAACAGGGGCTAATCCCATATTATGGAGGTGACACGATAAGAAAACTTTATTACATTACGAAGAGAAGAAAAACGGTTATGACAACGTAGTCACCTAAAAACAATATGAGTGGGAGCTCGAGAGGGTTAGGCACTCTCTATCCCAATTTGTAGTTAAAGAGACGAAATTTTACCAAATGTCTATTACTTTTTAAAGATAGGTTACGTGAGAAAAGTTTCGAACCTGCCCCGAGGGTTAAACTGCTGAGCTAACCAGAAATAAAGTTTTTAAACGGCCATTACCTTGTGGATGAACTGCTGCTTGGAGAAAGAGGCGCTTCCCGCCCCCTGCTATATATGTTCACACACTGCAAAAGATGTTACTGAAGTGGCCCGGAGACAAGAAAATCAGCAGTTTATATACCCTTGTGGAACATTCGAGACCTTTCATGAATGATAACAACCCGCCCATAAACTTTTATTGGTCGGCTAAAGATTACAAGTCAAAACTGAAGAAGACATCTAGGATTGGTGGAAAATTAATTACAGAAATTACTCATTGGTCAAATTCAAAACTGGCAGAAAGAGAAGGGTTATACTGCCAACCCAAAAAAATGAATGAAAGAAATTTAACAAAGAACAAACTTATAAATACCTAATTTCTTCAAAAAAACAGTTCCTTCACTTCGCACTAGGGTGCACGATTATAGTTCTTAAGTAGTGCCATCTAGAAGAGAATGTCCACACTTCTTGCTACAGAGCAAACAAATACAAATCGAAATAGACATAGTTCAAAACACTTCAAAATTTACAGTAGAGACATCTTCCGTGAAACCTTTGATTTAATACAGATTTTAAAGTTCAGAGTTTCTCCTGTAGAGAGGTTTCAACTGGCGCAATATTTGAATTAGCGGCGTGGAGGTGTACCGCCCGGTACAATTATTATTATTATTATTATTATTATTATGATTATTATTATTATTATTATTATTATTATTATTATTATTATTATTATTATTATTATTATTATTATTATTATTATTATTATTATTATTATTATTATTATTATCTAGAGAGGTTGAAATATATTCACTGAAAATCTATTTAAAACATTTATTACTAACATAATGAATGGTTCCAAAACAATCTAAGCAACGATTACATTTTGGATATGTGCATTAAAAGAGTCACATACTCCTGATGCATACTCCATTGTCAGCTATAGTTCAGTACCACTATAGCATATAACTTATGGATATTGAGCCTTTCTAGTAGTAAGTATATTTAATACTAGCTGATTACTCCCACCCCCACTTCACTCGGTGTAACGATTACAAAGGCTCCAAATTTACTGAGGCCTCTTGCCTAAAAAAAAAAGAGCACATATCTTGTCAAATTCAATATGATATGTCACAGCGCCATATGGAAATAATTAAAGTAGTAATGATCTAACAGTGATATCTAACAAACTGAGGCAATGAACTGCGTCAGCACATAATAAAAGCTCCTATGTGTACTATGAATGAAAGTTAGTAAATTGAGCAGTATGAAGCTGTGGTAGAACATAGAAATACATCTGATCGTATTGTTGTAAATGAGACATCTACACGCAGAAGCAAGTCTGATCATATTTCTGTAAGTGAGACAACTGCTGACTTCTTCTATAATGGTAACGAACTGTGACAACACAGTTGATCAAATTATCATCAAACAATCACCAGTGATCTGCATTTTGGGCCATCACCCAGGAGGCAGATTTTCTATCATTTGTTTACCTTCCTTTTTCTTAAAGATGATATATACATTATAGTGCATTACTTCTCTAGAATTTATAAATTTTACTGAAGTTTCTTTGATTGTAATGGAGTTTGATATAATATGCTATTTGATATAACATGAAGAGGGCCACAAACTAGGCTAAGACCAGGTTTTTCTAAGAGTATTTCTTCTAATTCTTGGTCTTGTAAATAGCTAAGGCAACACTTCAGTGCTATTCACAATCATCATGTTGATAAGAATATCATCAGTCGTCAGTGATTTGCATTTAGGGCTGGTATGGGTCCCAGACACTAGAACTATAGTTCAATTGGGGTCTTACCAGTGACTTATATGGCCTCTCCTTTACATCCTTACAACAATCCCCAAACACTCTCATAACTTATAACCATGTGAAGACATCTGTAACCATTCTTAACAACCTCGTTAATAGTGTTACTCCAATGAAGATCATTCCTTATATTAACACCTACGTACTGACAGTGTTTATCATGAGGTACTATCACCCCATCAACAGAATTAAAACTGAGAGGACTTTTCTTCCAGGTGAAACTCACACCCTGACTTTTCATCCTGTTTACCATCTTACCATGTCTGCTGTGCATCTCACATTTTCTACTTGGCCCTACAGCCACTCACAATCCTGCAACTCATTTACTACTCTCTACAGTATAACATCATCTGCAGTAGCCTTATCTGTTATTCCAGTTCTTTAATCCTATCATTTATATATATATCAGAAAGCGTATCATCATCTTCATTTCCCGTTTCCAGTTTCCCAGGTTGGGTTATGAATCAAGGACCTCCATCGCTGCCTGTCTCTCCACAACTCTTCTCCTATTTTAAGTACATCTTCTGGCTTTCCTCCCCTCTTCTCTGTGCACTCCCACATTGAATCTGTCCACCTCTTTTGGGGTTTTCCTTGTGGTCTCTTTCCTGTTAACTTCTCTGGAAAAGCTATTTTTGGCACTCTCTCTCCTCCCATTCTCATCATATGCCCACACTACTTTAGCTGTGTTGTTTCTGTCCTGTCTTGAAGTTTCAAGATTCCTATCCTTTTCCTTATCTCTTCATTTCTAATTCTATCCTTTCTGGTCTTGCCCTCGATACCTCTTAGGAATTTCATCTCCACTGCCTGAATTCCACTCTCCTCTCGTTTCGTTGTAGTCCACGATCCAGCTGCATAGGTTAATATGGGTTCATAATAGATTGTATTTAATACTTTCTTACATTTCTTTGGGACATCTTGGTTTTACAAAATACCCCCTTACACTCTGGCAGAAGCTGTTTGCTTGTATTCTTTTCCCAATTTCCTCCGTTATATTTCTATCTTCTGTGATCCCACTCCCCAAATACTTGAAACTTCCAGAATTTTACCATTCAGTTTTAACTTTCCTCTTCCTTCCTTCCTTCCTTCCTTCCTTCCTTCCTTCCTTCCTTCCTTCCTTCCTTCCTTCCATCCTTCCTTTCCCTTGTCATCACTATTGTTTTACTTTTCTCTGTGCTTACTTTCATCCCAAATTTTCCTATCTCTTGATTCCATACATCTACTAGTTTTTGCACTTCTGTTTCATTATCTCCCCATATCACTATGTCATCTGCAAACAACATGGCTTTTGTTGCCTGTCTTCTCAATCTCTGTTTAATGTTCTTATGAATTTCATCCATGGCTATGATGAATAGTATGGGGGATAGTAACTTATATTTCCCTATTAACCAGCATTTCGTCTTAGGTCTGACACTAGACTCGTCAGAGTGGGATGTCAACAATAATAAAGGTGTTTTAATTTGTTCCACCTATTCAATACTTATATTTTCACTTATAGTGATTACATAAATAGATTCTTAGTTACATGGGACATGTTTCGCCCTCAATGAAGGGCATCTTCAGCCTGAACACAATCATCAACAATACAACTAAATTAAAAGTGGAATTTAAAAGTTTAGTCAGTTATTAAAATTCGGAACATAAAAATGTGAAAAGTGATACAATATATAAAGATGCTAACGGAAAACTGTCTTATGAGTAAACCATAATCTTGTCGGAGACTAAAACTTCTTCTATTAAAATTCTAATTAAAAACAGTTCATATAAAATATTAGTGGAAAACTAAAGTGGTAATAATATAAAGCCAACGACATGAAGGCGTGAACACAAGCATAAACTTGATTGTCATGAATACAATCTTTCCAAGGCCGTTGATGAAATTCGTTAGCAAGTGAGACAGAAGCATCTGTTGAAAAATTGTAAGTGGCCCTTAGCACCGGTAGGTAATAAAAATGGCTGAAACCTTGCCAGAAAATGTCAGTAGATGCAGAAATAATATTTTCTGTAAGAGAAAGAAAAGAAGAAATAAGAAATTGAACGTAAGGAGAGAATTCAGTTTACATAAAATTGAAACAGATGAGGACTTACATGTAAGTGGAAGTTGTTATTTGTTATCTACTGTTGTGTTGGTTGCTGTCCGTCTGTTGGCTCTGAGTCTGGTGTTGTAACTGTGCTGCAGAGGCGGCAGTGAACTCGGAGGGGAAGGAATAGGGGAGGACGGAAGGGAGGAGAGGATGGGTGGAGTCAATTGTGACGAGGCTGACAAAGGGGCGGAGTCAACTGTATTGCTGGAAGTAGGCCTAATATCTGTGGGTATGGGAGGAGTATTAGAGTTTGAAGAATTAAATATATTAGGTATCCTAAATTTATTCGAACTAACTGACTTTAATAATTTCGGCATTAATTCATGTAACATACTTTTATTGTCCGTAGTTTCATTAAGATTCTGTTGCTTATTGTACGTCTGATCTAAATAGATGTATAAACTTTCTAATTCGTTCAGCATTCTTCCTTTTTGTATGTTTCTAATTATCGCCAAGTCTTTCTCTATGGATTCAAATCTGTAACCAGTCTCCCTCATATGCAAACTCATCACTGAGTATTTCCTATGTTTTTCTGCATTTTTTATGACAAGATACATGGAACATGTCGTTGACTTTATATTATTACCACTTTAGTTTTCCACTAATATTTTATATGAACTGTTTTTAATTAGAATTTTAATAGAAGAAGTTTTAGTCTCCGACAAGATTATGGTTTAATCATAAGACAGTTTTCCATTAGCATCTTTATATATTGTATCACTTTTCACATTTTTATGTTCCGAATTTTAATAACTGACTAAACTTTTAACTTCCACTTTTAATTTAGTTGTACTGTTGATGATTGTGTTTAGGCTGAAGATGCCCTTAATTGAGGGCAAAACATGTCCCATGTAACTAAGAATCTATTTATGTAACCACTATAAGTGAAAATATAAGTATTGAATAGGTGGAACAAATTGAAACACCTTTATTATTGTTGAACTGTAAAATTTACAATACGGACCTAAAATGAGGTTTATAACATGTAAGAGTGGGATGTGTCAGACCTTACCCACTGACATGCTCTATTGGTAAAAAATATCTAATGCCCTCCATGGGAATTTAGAATTTTCCATTATATTTCCCTGTTGGAGACCAGTTTCTACCATTTAAACCATTTTGTTTCTCCTATACTAGTCTTCACACTAATAACACAATTTTTGTACATAGCTTTTATCATTTGCACTTCCACTCTGTTAACTTGTTTTTTTCCTTAATGTGCTCCATACCAACTGTCTGGGCACACTGCCATAAACTTTCTCAATGTCAGTAAATGTCATCTCTATATCTTTTCCAAACTATCATTTTTTCTCCATCATTTGTCTTAATGTAAAGATCAGGTCAAACGTCAATCTGTCTTTCCCAAAACCATACTGTTCTTCTTCCATTTCTCTTTCTAGCTTCCTCCTCAGTCTTCCTTCCAATACTCTCTCAAATATCTTAGCTACACGGGCAATAACGGTGATCCCTCTGCAGTTATTACATTCTTTGTTATCACCTTTCTTAATATCAGGATAATTAAACCCTTTTCCCACTGTTCTGGGATCTCTTTCTACCTCCAGATTATTCTAAATAATTTGTACAGTCACTGCAGCCCTATTGGTCCTGCTGCTTTTATCATTTCTGTAGTTACCTCATCCACACCTGCTGCTTTACTGCTCTTCATTTTTTGTATGGCTTCCTCTATTCCTAACATCCATATCTCCTTTTCTTGTTCTTCTTCTTTCCCCATTGTTCCTTCTTGCTCCATCTCATCTACCAGTTCACTGTATTTAATATTTAGCAATTCTGAGAATTGTTCTTCCCGTTTTTTAGTACCGGTACCGGTATGTTATCTCTTGATATAGATGTTGATTCCCATAGGGAATCTCAAATATTTATCCCGAATGAGTAAATTTATAATACTAATATAAATGGTCTGTTACCATTCTACTCTCCTCTGAATTCAACTCTCTTGTTTTGTTCTAGTCTATGATCCAGCTGCATAGGTTAATATGGGTTCATAATAGGTTGTATTTTACCACACCCAGGAAACTGGAGATGGTTTAGGATGGTGATGATGAATAGGTTGTATTTAATACTTTCTTACATTTCTTCGGGACATTATAAATGTACTCATTCGGGACAACATCTATATCATCTGATAGCCAAGCAGGCATCAATTTTTTGTAAAGAGACAAAGTCTCTCATAGTGCATTGGCACTGCCGGTGGCTCCAAGTAGCCTACACAGTGGCCTCCACAGTGTGCACTAGCCAGCGTCTTGGTAGGTGTGCTAGATACCAACTGATGAGCCCAACCTAGCACATGAGGGCAAAATGCTGGCAATCAGGAATGAGTTACATACATACATACATACATACATACATTATCATTATAGACTGTTATGCCTTTCAGCGTTCAGTCTGCAAGCCTCTGTGAATTTACTAAACATCGCCACAATCCTCGATTTGCAACTAGTGTTGTGACCTCATTTAGTTCTATACCTCTTATCTTTAAATCATTAGAAACCGAGTCTAACCATCATTGTCTTGGTCTACCTCTACTTCTCTTACCCTCCACAGCAGAGTCCATTATTCTCCTAGGTAACCTATCCTCCTCCATTTGCCTCACATCACCCCACCAGTGAAGCCAGTTTATGCGTACAGCTTCATCCATCGAGTTCATTCCTAAATTAGCCTTTATCTCCTCATTCCGAGTACCCTCCTGCCATTGTTCCCACCTGTTTGTACCAGCAATCATTCTTGCTACTTTCATGTCTGTTACTTCTAACTTATGAATAAGATACACTGAGTCCACCAAGCTTTTGCTCGCGTAAAGCAAAGTTGGTCTGAAAACAGACCAATGTAAAGATAGTTTCGTCTGACAGCTGACTTCCTTCTTACAGAATACTGTTGATTGCAACTGTGAACTCACTGCATTAGCTTTACGACACCTTGATACAATCTCACTTACTATATTACCATCCTGGGAGAACACACAACCTAAATACTTGAAATTATCGACCTTCTTCTAGCTTTGTATCACCAATCTGACATTCAATTCTGTTGAATTTCTTATCTACTGACATCAATTTAGTCTTTGAGAGGCTAATTTTCATACCATACTCATTGCACCTATTTTCAAGTTCCAAGATATTAGACTGCAGGCATTCGGCACAATCTGCCATTAAGACCAAGTCGTCAGCATAGGCCAGACTGCTTACTACATTTCCACCTAACTGAATCCCTCCCTGCCATTTTATACCTTTCAACAGATGATCCATGTAAATTATGAACAGCAAAGGTGAAAGATTACAGCCTTGTCTAACCCCTGTAAGTACCCTGAACCAAGAACTCATTCTACCATCAATTCTCACTGAAGCCCAATTGTCAATATAAATGCCTTTGATTGATTTTAATAATATACCTTTAATTCCATAGTCCCCCAGTATGGCGAACAGCTTTTCCCTCGGTACCCTGTCATATGCTTTCTCTAGATCTACGAAACATAAACACAACTGCCTATTTCTCTCGTAGCATTTTTCAATTACCTGGCGCATACTGAAAATCTGATCCTGACAGCCTCTCTGTGGTCTGAAACCACACTGGTTTTCATCCAACTTCCTCTCAATGACTGATCGCACCCTCCCTTCGAAGGTGCCAGTGAATACTTTGCCTGGTATACTAATCTATGAGATACCTCGATAGTTGTTGCAATCCTTCCTGTTCCCTTGCTTATAGATAGGTGCAATCACTGCTTTTGCACAATCTGAAGGTACCGTACCAACACTCCATGCTAATTTTACTACTCTATGAAGCCATTTCATCCCTGCCTTCCCACTATACTTCACCATTTCAGGTCTAATTTCATCTATGCCTGCTGCCTTATGACAATGGAGTTTATTTACCATCCTTTCCACTTCCTCAAGCATAATTTCACCAACATCATTTTCCTCCTCCCCATGTGCTTGGCTGCTCTCAACACCACCAGGATGATTTCCTTTTACATTGAGAAGATGTTCAAAATATTCCCTCCACCTCTCCAGTGATTCCCTGGGATCTATTATGAGTTCACCTGAATTACTCAAAGCACTGTTCATTTCCTTTTTCCATCCCTTCCTAAGATTCTTTATTACTGTCTAGAAAGGTTTCCCTGCTGCTTGACCTAGCCTTTCCATGTTGTTCCCAAAATCTTCTCATGACTTCTTTCTGGATTCAACAACTATTTGTTTCGCTCCGTTTCTTTCATCTATATACGGTACAAATCCCTGTCTGCCTCGGCCATTTCTGATAAGCCTTCTTTTTACATTTACAAGCTGCTCTCAATTCATCATTCCACCACGATATTCGCCTTTTCCCATCTTTACACACAGTTGTTCCTAGGCATTCCCTTGCTGTTTCTACTGCAGCATCCCTGTATGCCACCCATTCACCTATATCCTGAACCTGCTTACTGTCTACTGTTCGAAACTTCTGACCAATCATATCAATGTACTTCTGTCTAATTTCCTCATTCTGGAGATTTTCTACCCTTATTCGTTTGCAGACAGATTTCACTTTCTCTGCCCTAGGCGTAGAGATACTTCGTTCAATACAGATCAGATAGTGGTCTGTATCATCGAAAAATCCCCAGCAAACTCGTACATTCCTAACAGATTTCCTGAATTCGAAGTCTGTTAAGATATGGTCTATTATGGATCTGGTACCCCTAGCCTCCCATGTGTAGCGGTGAATAGCCTTATGCTTGAAGAATGTATTCGTAACAGCTAAACCCATACTAGCACAGAAGTCCACAAACGCTTGCCATTCCCATTAGCTTCCATATCTTCCCCACATGTCCATCACCCTTTCGTATCCTTCAGTTCTGTTCCCAACTCTCGCATTTCAGTTTTTACAAATGTTGTATCTTCTCTATTTTGTAAACTATTCTTCATCAAACCATACAAAACCTTTTTACTTCCCTTTATATCCTCCTGTAAAGTTTTCGTAAACTTTCCCAGCTCTTCTGTTTCTCTTCTTGTATGGTACTATTTTCTTACATACCTTTTTGGTTTCTTTATATTCTGTCAATTTTCTGTACTATTGCTGCCTATCCAGTTCCTCCAAGCCATCTGTTTCTCTTTTACTGCTTCCTTAACCCTGCTGTTCCACCAAGGAGTCTCCTTTTCCTTTTTCCTCTCTGATAGTTTTCCACAGGTGTTTACTGCACACTTTACAAAAGCATTTCTGAAACATGTCCATTCCTCTTCCACACTATTCACGTCATCTTTGGGAATTTATTTCTTCAGATACTCTTGAAACTTTTCCATTATTTCTTTCTCTTTTAACCATCCCTTTATTTTTCTTCCCCTTTTCTTCTATTAACTTCATTATTTTACAAAGTGTTAATTTGGCTACAACCACTTTATGGTCTCCTTCAAAATCAGCTCTTGGCATTGCAGTCACATCTTCCACTTGTCTACGTCTCTTTCTCACCAGAATAAGATCAATCATTGTATTTTTCTTTCTATCTCCCCTACCATATCTAGTTATTTTTTGTGAGTTCTTTTTTCTAAACCACATATTGCCAACAATTAATCCATTCCTTCTACAAAAATTTATTACCGAATCTTCTTATTCACCTTGGTTTCCATAACTATAGGGGCCAATTATCTATTCTTTTCCCTGTCTGTCTGTTCCAACATGTGCATTCATGTCTCCCATTATTATAACCTCTTTGTTTTCAATACAACTTTCCAGTTCTTATAGAAACTCTTCTAAACATTCATCTGCATTCTCCGATTGGGGTGCATAAACCTGTATAAAATCCTTGATTCCATTCTCAAGTCCAAGTCTAACTTTAATTATCCTGCCACTGATCTGGTCAATTTTGTCCACACATTGCACTAGGTCTTCTCTCAATATAACACCAACACCATTTGTTGCCATCTTTCCTCCACTCCTATATAATCTATACCCGTTTTTCAATTCTTTTTTACCTTTCCCCTTCCAATTTGTCTCACTCATTCCCATCATTGCTATATGTTTCTTCTCCATATACTCTATCAGTTCTTCTACCTTGCTGTTCAAAGTCACGACATTAATGATACCGGTTCTTGTGATGTCTGTTAGCGCACTTCTCACAGTTCCCCCAGAGCCCCGAGAACTGTGTATCACTTCAGGGGAGCGCCCTAGTATTTTACGAGGCCTCGATTCACTCATAAAAGTCCAATAATACTGCCCTGTGTGCCCTTCCTCTTAATTAGTACAGTATCAGATAACACTTCACCTACTCTAACTTTTGGAGTTCTGTTTTCTGGAAATTTATCATTCAACCACTCTTTCTTCAAGCCCAGTAATGCTCATTTTCATCAATGTTCTCTGATGATCTACCCTATCGAAAACCTTGGATACATCAATAGTGATATAGCCCATTTGACCTACTGAATCTAAAATATCTCATATATCTTGCTTTAATCCTACAAGTTGAGCCTCCCTGGAATAACCTTTCCTGAACTCAAACTTCCTTTACTAAAACCAGCTAGTAATCTTGCAATCATGTCTAATATAATCCGAAAGAATGCTTTCCCAGAACTTAAAAACAACACATGTCAAGCTGCTGGCCTGTAATATACATTTTATGTTTATTGCCTTTTCCTTTGTAAGTGCAGCTACAATAGCTACTCTCCATTCATGTGGTATTGCTCCTTCATGCAAAAAGTAATCAAATGAGTAGGGCCTATTTCAGATATGACACTATATACCAACTCACTCCATTTAATATATCCCCAGAAATCTTATCAATGCCAGCTGATTTCTGGCTTTGAACTTTTGTATCTTTTTGTAAATGTCTTTATTATCATAGGTAAATTACAGTATTTTGCCATTATTAGTTGCCACCTCTACCTGGACATTATCCTTATATCCATTTACCTGTACATACTTCTGACTGAATACATCTACCTTCTATAAGCCCTCACATATGAGGCATTCAGAAGCCAAGCCGACCAACTCCATCAAATAGAAATGTTCAGTACAAGCAGTTGAAATTATTGATCTTTAAAAATCTCAATTTATATTCTTACAATTAAGGTTATATATTCAGCACTTGATAAATATATAAAAACATTTCAATGTCTCTGTCCCCCCTAAAGAAGCCACTTTCTATGGAGTTAGTCACATTGCCAACTGAAAGTTTTGACACAGTATTCTGAGTGATTTGTATACAAGTCATTTTATTAAACAAATATGCACAAACAAAACCCATTTACATGAACAATGCACTAGTATTATTGTAAGTCATTAAGTAGTACTTAAAATACACATAAAAAGTGCCTAAA
Source organism: Anabrus simplex (assembly GCF_040414725.1). Lineage (NCBI taxonomy): Eukaryota > Metazoa > Arthropoda > Insecta > Orthoptera > Tettigoniidae > Anabrus > Anabrus simplex. The sequence continues at coordinate 275,681,628 of NC_090269.1, read as the reverse complement.
ATACAAATACGTTATTCGTTGCCTCTATTCTGCATACGTGATGCAGTCGTCATCACTGACAGGTTCATCTCTTGCAGTCTTCAAGTTTTTTTAGTAGTGGTGATGAATAGGAGGTATAAACTTCAAGAGGTCCATTACACTTGCCATGGAGATCAGTCTTGATGTGCTATAAAGAAGATCTTGTGGAACATTAGCTAGGCTTTCTAAAGGACGTCCGTTTCCATTTTTCTTCTGGATATTAATTTTTCCAAAAGGCATTTCTGTGAAGAAAGTAAGTTTACATTTTATAGTGAATGGTTCAGCCTTCTCAATCCCGATCCATCTCATTGTCAGCCAGTTAACTGGTTCACCTTCGACACTTTGTTTCCTGTTGGTGATACACTTTTCTAAGTTTTCCGTTGAATACAAGTTTTCATGGTTCATTTCTGTGAGGATATATTTGTTTGTTTTCCTGCAGCCAAGAATGATATCATACCAATCCCTTGGCGAATAGATGTGGCTACAAGTTTTTGCTCTTTTTTTTTTTCAATAAAAGAAAAAAACTGTGGAGTTAATCACTTTGGCCACTGAAATCACTAGTAAAATGTTCCGTTGCCAGAGCAGATAGCGTATTCTGGCGACGCAACATTTAACTGTGGAGTTAGTTGTTTTGGCCACTGACAAATATTGAGTGATGTTACCCAACCATGTTATTACTTCCACCTGTCAAAATTTTGGAGTTAGTCGGCTTGGCTTCTGAATGCCTCATATACACTCCCCTTGTTCATTAATGATCCCTGGAATGTCCTTCCTGGAACCTGTTTCCACCTCGAAGTATCTATACTACCCTATTGCTCATTAAAATTCATATGGCTGTCAATTATGTTGCCATCATGTTATCCTTAGCTGTCTTTTTCACGAAATTCAATTTCTTAATAAGCTCCTTCACTCTCTCCTTACCCTTGCAACCAGTCCTAAATCTACTTGTTTCTAATCTGCACGTCCTTTTTAATCTATTTATTTCCCTGCTATAATATACTGGGTCTTTACCATTCCTTACCACCTTTAAAGGTACACACCTGTTTTCATATTCCTCAACAATTGCTTTTAACCCACCCCACAGTCTGTTTACGACTTTTAGGACCTTCCTTTCTATCACATTTACTTTTAACTATAACAAAGACAGCTTCATGATCAGTTATATCATCTATCATTTCAGTTTCTTTGAAGAGCTCATGCAGTTTTATCAGCACCATGTCTAGAATATTTTTCTGATTTAGCTGTCCCTCTCATATTAACTTATCTACTATTTGTTGGTCATGATTTCTTGTCATTCACATTCCCTTCCCAGGTAACATTTGGTAACTTCAGATCACCCACTACAATAACATTGCTTTCTGTGTCATTCCCCACATAGCTGATTATCTTATCATATAATAACACATGGGCATCGGCACCAGCCTTGCCAGGTCTGTACACCCAAAAAACCTGAAGTTGCCTATTTATCTTTCACTTACAGTATCATGTTTCTCATCCTTATCGTTTTTGTAGCTACGAATTCTTCTTTTACCAGCATGAATATTTCCCCTCCTATCATTCCTAACCTGTCTCTATGATAAACACTCCATTTCCATGAATATGTAATGTAGATCCAGAAACAATAAGTAAGTTATCTTGGCAGATTAATGCTGTCTATGACTTCAAAATACTTAGGCCTGAACAAAACCTCTTGCAAATAGCAAAAGCAACACTTCAGTGCTATTCACAATCATTATCATGATAAGAGTGTGGAAATGAGGATACAGTAACCATAACAGTATCTCAGCAGATTGGTAGGCTACTGTCTAAGAGTTTTAAAATATTATAACAGAATCTCTTGTAAATAGTGAAACAACACTTTGGTTCTACTCAAAAACAATATGCTGATAAGAGTATGGAAATATGAATCCAATAACAGTGAGTATCTTGGCAGATTAATGCTAGTTAGAAATCAACCCTGAAAACAGTGAAAGCACTTTGGTGCTATTCACAATTATTATGCTAATAAGAGTGTGGATATGTTGATCCAGAAACAATAAGTATCTTGCAGATTAATGCTAGTTATGAGTTTAAAATATTTGAACAGAATCTCTCCTTGCCCTTGTCTAAACTTATCCATGTGTCTACTTCAAACACCAGGCCTGCATTCTAGAGCTGGCATCGCTGTGAATGTGGCGGGTAATTTCTTCATCCAATTCCTACAGTGGGAGAGTGTGGTGTCATTATCTCACAGACTCTCTTTATATATTAATACTAGCAAGATACCCGTGCTTCGCTACGGTATTATACTGAAATTTATAATTGAATGCTTATTGTTTTACATATATAATCCGCCGAAATTCGCGATCTGACTCGTTATCTGCGAGAATCCGTCAAAATTCGCGATCTGACTCGTTTTCTAATAGATTACTGCAAGTTACCTCCCATTTTTCAATCTTTCTTTCCAGCAATCGATTTTGTATTTCCCGAGCTAGGTCCAGGTATTTCACCCGGACAGTTGGGCCCCTAAATCTTTGCCATCTTTTCCTATAAGCATTTTTAATATGGATCAAATCCTTCAGGAGATCCGACGTGGTGTCGTCCTGGGTGCCTCGGCGGTACTAAACCTTCGGCCGGACTGCATTCTTAGTCATTACCCGTCCAGGACCCTTTTCTAGCGCGGTCCGCACATTTGACGACGGTCCAGAACATTATTATTATTATTATTATTATTATTATTATTATTATTATTATTATTATTATTATTATTATTATTAGATGTTCTGGACAAAACAGCAAGATGCAAGACCTCTACTTGGTGGTAAATTACATCTGCTGCCATTGTCATTGCTGACAATGTGACCAGCACCATTGTCGCGCGTAGGCAAGTATGTGGGATTTCAGGCGATACGAATGACATACTTCCGTGCATTATTGACCTTATTATAGAGGTGAACAATTTGACGGTCAATCTCATTCCTATCGTTTATTTCAAATGTGTTTAAATTTTTATTTATATGCCAGGAGAATCTACTGTAATCTAAGAACGTTCTCCGAAGGAAAAGATGGTTGTTGAAAACGAACCCAGGAAAGATTAAAAATGATCGGTTTATGATAAGAATTCCAGTCATTCGATAGGGTCAGGAATGGAATGAATAAAGCCCCATCTAGCGGCGACAATAGGAATTGTGCCGGCTGCCGAAGCTCCTCTGGGGCAATGATCGATGAATGACAAATGAAATGAAATATTGGACAGTGTTACTGGAATGAATGACAGGGAAAACCGGAGCATCCGGGAGAAAAACCTGTCCCGCCTCCGTTTTGTCCAGCACGAATGTCACATGGAGTGACCGGGATTTGAACCACGGAACCCAGCTGTGAGAGACCGGCGCGCTGCCGCCTGAGCAACAGAGGATCCTTATAAGTACATTATGAACAGTAAAATCAATTGGTCTCACCTTCTTTTACACCCCACCGCCGTTAAGTTTATTTACCCCCTCCCCCCCCAAAAAATAAAAGTGAGCGTGTTTCTTTATGTTTAAAGGAGATTCCAAACACCAATGTTCACGTCAATTACCTTCAGTTTTGAAGAATAAGTATCCCCATGAAAATGATTTTTTCACTTCCTTTTGCACCCCCCCCCCCCCCCCCAAAGTGAATTTTCCAGCCAAAAACACTTGTTTCTTTAATAGTAAAGGATATTCTAAATACCAATTATCACCACTCTAACTTCTTCAGTTTCTGATTTATGTGTCCTCATGAAAGGAATTCAACTCCTTTTCACTCCCGCCCCCAAGATGGTTTCCCCCCCAAAACGCGTTTTTCTTTGTTTTTAACGGAGATCAAACTACCAATTTTCACGTCTCTAACAACTTTAGTTTTTATTAGATGTACGTATTCTCATACAATTAAGTCAATTAAATATTCAATCCTTTCACCCCCCCCCCCCTTCATTGGATTTTCTGAGAATACGTGTTTCTTTATTTTAAAGCTGATTCCAAATATCAAATTTCACGTCTGTAACATCTTCATTTTTGAGATATCAGTAGCCTAATTAAAATAATTCAACACTCTTTTCGGTCACTTTTACCCCCACCCCCACCCAAGTGGTATTTCCGAAAACTAAAAATACACGTTTCTTTATTTTTAATGGGAAAAAATATCATTTTTCACTTCTGTAATATGTTCACATTTTTGAGATATAGACTACTGTAGAAATTCTCATTTTAAAATTTCACCCCTTTTTAGTTCCCCTTAAGTGGAGTTCCCAAAAACAAATCACCTATGTTTCTTTACATTTACAGGAGATTCGAAATATCCACTTTTTACGCCTGTAATATTTTACGTTTCTCAGATATTCTGTAGATATAATCTTTCAAACAATTCACCCCAATTTGTCACTCCTGTTTAACCGCCATTAATTGGATTTTCCAAAAGCAAAAAAATACGTGTTTCTTTATTTTTTTAGGGAGATCCCATACACAAATTTTCATTTCTGTAATATCTTCAGTATCTGAGATATATGTATCCTCATTAAAGGCATTCAACCCATTTTTCACCCTTTTACACCCCTCCTACTGGGATTTACAGAAAACAAAAAAATACGTGTTCCTTTATTTTTAAAAGAGATTCTAAATACCAATTTTTACATCTGTAAACTTTTAAAGTTTTAAGATGTAGACAGACGCATTTAAAAAATTCACCCCCTTTTCACCCCCCCCGCCAATTATTGGGATTTTCTAAAAACGAAAACATACCTGTTTCTTTATTTTTAAAGTAGATCCCGAATACCAATTTTCAGGTCTGTAATATCTTCAGGTTCTGAAATATAAGTAGCCTCATTAAGGGCATTCGACCTCTTTTTCGCCCTTTTCCACCCTTCCTATTGGAATTTTCCGAAAACAAAAAATACGTGTTTCTTTATTTTTAAAGGTGATTCTGATACCAATTTTTACATCTATAAACTTTAAAAGTTTTGAGATATAGATACACTCATTTTAAACATTTTCCCCCTTTTCACCCCCCCCCATTAAATGGATTTTCCAAAAACAAAACAATACGTGTTTCTTTATTTTTAAAGGAGATCCCAAACACCATATTTCAGGTCTGTAATATCTTCAGGTTATGAAATGTAAGTAGCCTCATTAAAGGCATTCGACCTCTTTTTCACCCTTTTCCACCCTTCCTATTGGGATTTTCCGAAAACAAAAATATACGTGTTTCTTTATTTTTAAAGGAGATTCTAAATACCAAGTTTTACATCTATAAACTTTAAATGTTCTGAGATATAGATACACTCATTTTAATTTTTTCCCTTTTCACCCCCCCCACCATTAAATGGATTTTTCAAAAACAAAACAATACGCGTTTCTTTATTTTTAAAGGAGATCCCAAACACCAATTTTCAGGTCTGTATTATCTTCAATTTCTGAGATATAAGTATTCTCTTTAAAGGCATTCAACCCATTTTCACCCCTTTTCACCCCTCCTATTGGGATTTTACGAAAATAAAAAATACGTTTTTCTTTATTTTAAAGGAGATTCTACATACCAATTTTTACATCTGTAAACTAAAAGTTTTGAGATATAGATGCACTCATTTTAAAAGTTCACCCCCCTCTTCACTCTCCCATTAATTGGATTTTCCAAAAACAAAAAATACGGCTTTCTTTATTTTTAAACGTGATCAAAAGTACCAATTTTCAGGTCTGTAATATCTTCAGTTTCTGAGATATAAGTACCGGTATCCTGATTAAAGGCATTCAACCCCTTTTTCACCCTTTTCACCCCTCCTATTGGGATTTTCTGAAAACAAAAATATACGTGTTTCCTTATTTTTAAAGAAGATTCTAAATACTAATTTTCACATCTGTAAACTTTTAAAGTTTTGAGCTATAGATACACTCATTTTAAAATTTCACCCCCCTTTTCACCCCCTTAGCGACGCTATATCCAAAAATCCTCTCTTAGCGAGCACCTACATCTTAATATGCATATATCCCCAAAATTTCATTTCTTTATGTCCAGTAGTTTTGGCTCGGCGATGATGAATCAGTCAGTCAGTCAGTCAGTCAGTCAGGACAAGTTATTTTATATATATAGATAGATTAAGTTTACTTTTTATCTTCAAAATCAGAACTACAAACAATACAATATGAAAAATGCTTTTCTTTCTCTTAGCTAATAGCTTAACATTTTTACTGTCATACTGGAGAGAATACCGATCTTCACATCAGTAATGCTTTAAGAATTATTGCTCAAAAATACACAACCAAGTATCTACATCTGATAATGCCCATTTTGATGATACAAAAAGTATGGAATATGCATACAGAAATATAATATTAACTATTAATATTAACTAGATTAACTAGATTTGACCTTCTGAATTAATTTCTTGTTATATAATGCTGATGTAGTGATTTTTTCTGTAAGAGATTTTGTTGTTAATGAGGAATGGTTTGTATAGATAATTTTACATCCCTTCCAGTTTCCGTGAACATCTTCAGCCACCTGATCAGAAGTCTCTGGCTGTCAATACGTATTATGAGTGGTTTGAACCAGCGATTGATAAATGGTTGGATATTGCTAAATTTAAGGTAAATTATTTTTGTTTATTTACATTTTTTAAGAATAAATTATATTTTTCATAGGCCTGTACATTAATTTCATTTAGGCTTTAATGTCTATTTCCTAATTCTTATATAAAATAAAACTTCTCCTTTGCCTTCCACTCCTGCCGTCTCAGAGATTTCTTTCAATCAGCATATCTCAAGTTATTAGCAAAATTGATATTTCTGTTTCATTTAAATTGACAATTTTCAGTTAAAAACTTAATCATTTATGTACATATTCGTAAACCATCCAGCAGCATAAATTGATTTTCTTCTCTTACGCATTTAGTATGGTATCTATGAAAGCAAACAGTAGGTACTAAAAGTACTATGCAGTTATCATGTATGTCCAGCATTATTTTCCAGTATACATTATTTATTGGTACAGTGTATAATATTGTAATGAAATTTTAATGCTTCACACATTGTCATCAACTTCTCACTAAGACAGCCATGATTTGAATGTGAATGCATATAGAACTTTTAAAAGTCATGTCTCTGTAATTTGGATTGTATATAAAACTGGAGATCCCAGGGCTATGATCACATTATTAACAGCCACATAAAACAGAAAACTTACCTACTTTTTTGATGATGATAATTAATTAATAAATAACAAGCGTATGGAATCAGTTGTTCACCTCTGTCACCCCACTTATCTGCCCAGATTAATCTCCGGGCAGGTCAAATACTGCCACTTCACCACAGTACTATGTCCTGAAGCCTTATATGCTGCTGAATGCTTGGCCATTGCTCACCATGGAGAGGTATAGAAGATCCAAATGAAAGGTAAGTGTCTCTGAGGCACTGGTTCAAGAAAGAAGTAAGTTCAGAACCTGGGTACATGGGTTAAAGGATCATATGGAAAGAGGGACCTGGTGCAAAATTCTGAGGGTGAATATTGCCTGAGTCAAATGCAGAGTTTTACTCTAAATTTGAAAAGCGCTCACTTGTATAAGAAAGCATTGTCTTCTGTTTTATGGTCATCTGTCTCAAATGACTAACACCAGAATATCTTGAAGAATTCTGTCTTCTCATGACGTGGAAATGTACCACTCCAAGGGCAACTGCAGTGTGGAAGATCTGGCTAGTATCTCTGAGACACTGGTTCAAGAAAGAAGTAAGTTCAGAACATGGGTTCATGCGTTAAAGGATCATATGGAAAGAGGGATCTGGTGCAAAATGGTCCAAAGAGTGAAGAACTGCATTCTCTATCATGATGAAGGAATACCAGAAATCCAAAAAGGCTGTCAAGTGTTAACCATGGTCTTAAGAGGCCGAATCAATATATTTTTTAAAAAAAAACCACCAGCATAGCCATAGTGTATAACTAGGTACTTCACTAGGATTTTCTGTATTCAAATAAATTAGGCTGGAAGAATTACAACTGAATTGTATTGGTCTGTATGTTTCCTTCCTTTCTGATTCCTTGACAACATTTTTGTTTACAGGCAATGCAACGCATTCAGAAAGCTGCCGAACTCAACAGAGTGTGCACAGGAGATCTGATCGTCAAACACAGTACATCAGCTGTAGATGCAACAGCTTGTTTTTATCAGGTATTACTTTTTATAATCTGAAAATCAATATTTTGTTGATTTGATCATTTCACTCATGCTAAATGCTGAGTATGGAGATCTCAATTGATATCAATAACATATAATAATCTCTGTTGCATGTTGTCATCATTGTGCAAGTTAAATGTGTTTGTTTCTTCATCTTCTACATTTAAAAACTCTACCAACCCATCACAGCTTTATTTGCACTTTGTTTTTATGGCAATTTATATTTATTTTCCCTCTGTTTTAAAATATAAACTGTCTAAATTCCACACAAAATCAATGAAGAATCAGCACTATCTGTTGAATGATTCAGAAATGTTTAAACCTCTTTCTCACTCTCATAAGGTTTTTTTAAAAACTCTCTAGCACAAGTTTTTTGAAAATGTTTAATGATGAGTTTATATGCCTAACATCATTTATATCCAACCTTAGTGACTCTTAAACTATGGGTATTCTTCAGAAAATATTATTGACATATTTTCAGCTTTTTACAATCCGTATTTACAAAATTCTTTTGTTTATCCTTTACTAATGTTGTAAGTACACTCTCCATATTTCTCATTTCTAGTTACAGTGGTTTGGTCTGAGCATTAATGAGTGAGTCAGTCACTAAAGGGAGAGACCTTGATCTCATTAAAAAATAGCCTATACCGTATACAGTGGAACCTCGATTCTGCAATTTTTGGGGGGAACCATGGATAAAAGTGTACAATACGGAAAACAGAAAATCCAGGACCGAATTAAAACCATCAACAATTTGTCTAAACATCACAATAATTAAATATGGACAATTATAATCTTACAAACACTCCTAAAACAAACAAACCATAGCCCTAATGGGCCTTGGCCTACCAAGCAACCGCTGCTCAACCCGAAGGTCTGCAGATTATGAAGTTACACATGGTCAGTGTGATGAATCCTCTCGGCTGTTATTCCTGGCTCTCTAGCGTGAGGTGTCCATCTCACCGTTAGATAGCTCCTCAGTTAATGATTTTGGGATTTCATGTTAGGAAAGAGCAATTTTGATTTCTGACTGAAAGCCCAGTGACTATATATAGTGCCCTGTACAAAGTACCGAAAATCTGTTTGGCGATACAATCGAAAAAGTCAAAAATAATTTCTGAGGATTCCCTAAATTCACGTAGGCTGAGTGGACCTAGAACCAGCTCTCATATTCAGGTAAAAATGCCTGACATGGCCGGGAATCAAACCCAGGTCCTCCAGGTGTGGAGCAGGCAAGCTAGACCACGTGGCCAGCTTCAAATATTAATTACATGAGTTAAAAGTCTTGAAACTTAACATTCAGTTTTACTGGGGAAACTTTATCACTCTTCCATTGCAATAATATACAGTAGATGTTGATTCCCATATGGAACCTGAAATATTTGTCCCAAATGAGTAAATTGATAATGCCAATATAGTTGGTCCATTATTGGACATTACAAACTTTCCACCTAACTCACTGCAATACGGAAAACTCTTCTTAGGGTTGGTACATGATAATTTCGTAAATTATGTGAATAGTCTGTAGAAAACATGTAAAGATGTATATATGTGTATATTTGTATATATATGTTATTTAAATTTCTATTACATCATCTGCAATAGGGACACCTCTTCTTTTTCTACCACTTTTCCCACACCCGTGGGGTCGTGGGTGTGAACTGTGTCGCACATGTGGATTTGACCCTGTTTTATGGGCAGATTTTGTGACTGCTACTCACTGATTTAAAAATATAAAACTGAATTAAAATGAAACAATATTAAAATATTCATGAAATAAAATGCTCAATTGTCGGACTATGTACTCACACTTAGTGCTTATCTGATTACTTACACATACAATTTTTGATGGGCGCCAGCTACAGACCAATGTAATGATAATAGACTGAGAGTCCTGAGTATCTCTAGGGTGTGAGGTAATAAGCTTACTTTGACAGCATAACATATAGGTTCTGGGAAAAGGAGATTGGCGTTTAGTTTTCCCATTAAAATGTGAGGTTATCTGATCTACTTATTGAAATGAAACAGTTAATTTATTTAATACTAAACAAAATATATTGTTTAACCCTCTTAGTGCCGGCTCCCTTACTGCCGTGGTTGCTAAGATTGACAGAGAGAAAATGCCTATTATGCAGCACTGAAGATAAAGGCATATCCTATCCTCACTTTTCTCATTGTAGTTTACATTTTATTGTAGCTAAGTGAGCCCTCTCTTCATTCATTACATTAACATCACAAAAATAATTCATACTGCCGAGTAAAAAATTGAATTTGTTCATGCAATTTTGAAAAATTTTGAAATTCAAATTTGGATCTCACTACATCCTAGTATTTTGATTGTACTCACCTAAATTTTGTATTCCTGTGCACATTGATGCATTGTTTACTAGTTTGTAAAATATTGATATTTTAAGAATAATAGTTCTTCTAAAATTAGATTCAAATACTGACTTGGTCTAGCATCAGGAGGAGGTGCATGCCAAAGAGAATAAGTGTGTATGCTTAGGGCCAGGCATCTCAAGGAATGCAGGAGAGGGTTGAAATTGTACGTCGTGATCGGACTGAATTTCACGGAAATCGTGAATCTGGTCATCATCGCCATTACTGTCTCCGTCAACTCCATCATTATTCCCGTCACTATCATTACTGCCTGAATCGGAAATTACATGCATCACTGTCACACGAGTAAGTAAGATAATATCACCACTATCGTCATTGTTTGAAACGTCACTGGCATAATTATCACTCTCAGTATCATCTGAATCATCGCCTGACTCAATATAATCAGAATCATCGCTCAATTAATAAACATACTGTAGTAAATCGTCATCAATTTCAAACACAATACGAGAAATAGTCGCCATTATTACAAACACATGGTCTACAGGTACACGCCAAACAGCTAAAATAGAAAAAATCATAACATCAACACAACATGTCACACAGAGATTCTGGTGGTAGATTTAGAAACTATGTAGTATCTGCTACAGAGTGATGATAGCTGCAACATGGAGTGCAATGGTGCTCCTGGCACTTTTCGCTAGCCTACAGAGGAGCACAATCGTGCTCCCCGGCACTCTAAAACTTAAATACTGATTTTAACAAGTGAGATTTACTGCGATAATTCAAAAGATAATATAAAACTCTGACGTTATAACTGAAGGAAACTGTAGGCATTAAATTTGAAATCCTCTTGACCAGACATTTAAAAGTTGTACAAGAAATTTATCCCTCACTGGTTCACGTAACAGTACCTTCAACACTTCGAGTGTTATTACAATGTATTCCTTTGAATTGGTATCAGCTGTAGATACCTCAAACCTAATTTGGTGATGTATCCTTTTAGTTTAACAAACAGGATATAGCATGGCTTGAAATTATATTCACACTTCACAATCAACTTTACAAGTAATTCACTGATAACTGTTAGTCTGCATAACGATGACTCAATATTTGACTGTCACCGAACTGACACAAGAACTCAACCAAACAGATGCACAAAACACACTCCAAACATATAATCCATTTGGTCACTTTAAAAGTAATAAACTTCATTGTTAGGTTCCGTATTGAGTTGAGACTATGCTTAAAGTAAATACAAAATTTTAATATTCCACCTTCTCAATACTAAAAAATCATGTGATGTTTATGACATTAAAAGGTACTAGTTTCGGTCCACTGTGGACCATCATCAGCCTAGCCAAATTACAACAGTAAAAGACATAGTGATAAAATAGTATGGAGAAATGAGAGGATCTAAAAGGATGGGATGGTGGTGGAATGACAGATAAAATGAAAAAACCGTATTTGCAAATAATGATAAAAGTAACAGAAGTGTTCACAATGACAAGTAAAATCTTGTGAAGTCACGTAAAAACTCTTGATGAGATAGTCAGGTTGGCAGTTGCTCCTCTGTTGCACGATTGACAAATATAACTACGTATATGCTTCTAGAAAGTTGTAGATGTGAGTTCCACTTTTGCGTAGAGGGAAGAATTGTCCAATAAGACTAGCACCAGATTAAAATTGACAAAGTTGAACCTGTTCTATGGTGGAATTAAAGGCTTTCTGTGTTGAACAGAAGTCTCAGTTCAATCGGGACCCCAATGAACCTGGGGAAAGAAGATAGTATTAACGCGGTAATCGGATAGAGAACAAGCGAGGCACCGGAAAATATAAACGATGACTCACCTTGCGCTGCGTGGAACAAACTTGCTGGATTGAATGCAACTTACGGAGTGAGCGTGGCGCGGAGTAGATCAGCAGGAAAGGAGTCTCACCTTGCGGCAACAAAATTGTTATCTAAAGCGCATTGGACAATCTTCTTCCAATCAGTTGAAGATAAATTATTTATAGACTTAACCAAGAAACAACATATTTTGGATAATAAATTGGAGAAATTAAAGAGATCCAAATCGCAAGATTATCAAATTAGACGCAATAGTAGACCAGCAGACGATCGTAACCATTTTCATCCACCCGTAATTAACCTATCCAATACTCCCCTAAATCCAAATGAAGAAGGAATTTTAGCCAAGGGACCCAAACATAACTGGCCCGATTTGAACACAACCAATTCACTTATTACAATGATAACAGAATCGGAATTAGCTATCTCTAAAACGCCTTTAGACACACAAGATGAATTAAGATATGACATCAAAAAGAAACTTAATAACATCCTTTTTCGCAATAATTCACCTAATTTTCCCGCCAATTCTAATAACAGGAATGTACTAACCGATCTGAAGCTCCTGCACACCCTAAACAAAAAAATTAAGGACAACGACCTAATCGTGACCAAGGCCGATAAAGGCAACACGACCGTAATCATTGATAAGAACGAATATATCAGTAAAACATCAGATTTCTTTAAAGATAGTTCCTTTTCCATAATTAAAAAAGACCCCACACAAAAAGTCCAAAGACTCCTTAAACAAACCTTAAAAAACTCCTCCTTCCTACTCACTGAACATGAAAAAAGCCAGCTTATAAGTATGAACCCTGGGCTTCCTACGGCTAGAGCTCTTCCAAAAATTCATAAGGCAGGTGCTCCCATTCGTCCAATCATCAATTTTAGACCGAGCCCTTTATATAAAACCGCACAATTTATTCAAAAGTTCCTAAGCAAAAATTACCGTTTTTCATCCAATAAATCTGTTAGAAATACCTTTGAATTAATAGACAAACTTAATAAATTTAACATGCAACCTCATTACTCTCTTCACTCCTTTGATATCGTAAACATGTACCCAAGCATTCCAATTTCTAAATTAATTCCCATCATCAAAAGTAATTTATCCAAAAACAGTCATTTGAGTAAATTGGAAATTCAAGATTTCATTACATTGTTGAAATTAGTCGTAAATAACAACTTTTTTACGTTTAATGATACCATCTATCAACAAAACGGTCTGGCAATGGGTTCACCTGCATCAGGCATTCTCGCAGAAATCTATCTGGACTTTCTCGAGAACACTAAAATCGACAATAAATTCGACAATATTCTCCTTTGGACTAGGTACGTCGACGATGTCCTAGTAGTTATCAACGAGAACTTGGAAGATGCTCACACCACACTCCAAACACTTAATAACATCGATCCGCATATTAAATTCACATTGGAGTCAGAAGTAGATCAAAAAATCAATTTTCTGGACATTACAATCACTAGACAACAGGAATCTTTAACCTACAAGATCTACAGAAAGCCCACCCAATCGGCCGTCACAATCCGACAAGATTCAGCTCACCCCCTCCCCCACAAAAAAGCAACATATAACAGTCTTGTACATAGAGCATTCAACGTTCCTATGAATAAAAATGATCTTCATACCGAATTGAACACTATCCGCTACATCGCCAGATTCAATGGCTTCAATAGCCATTTCATAGAAAACATCATTAACAAACATAAAGTTCGCCCCAAAACCACACTTAAAAAAGAACCACCTAAACATGACTCTTTTTCCATCTTCACTTACGTCAATGGAATTCACAAGATCACCAACGTTTTAAAGAAAAAAGGTATGAAAATAGCCTTTAAAACCAACAACAACAACACACAAATCTTACATAACACATCACGTGTTAATAAAATAAATAGGTACACAAAATCAGGCGTCTACAGGATTAAATGTAATACATGCTCTAATATTTCTTATGTGGGGCAAACCGGCCGGAGCTTCAACATTAGATATTTAGAACATTTCAATGCAGTCAGATACAACAAATTTTCAGCTATCGGCCAACACATGGTCGACTATAACCACAAATTCACGAATATTGAAACAGACATGGACATTCTTAAAATAGCTAAGAAAGGACCTCTACTCAATATAATAGAGAACTTTTACATTCATTTAGATCAATACTTTAATGCCAACTATAACCTTAACGAAATAACTGAGAAACCCAATATTCTATTTGACCTTTTCATTACTTATTACAGAAAAAACAAATCGGTCGTTCAAAATTCTTTCTTTAAGTCAATCAAGGGTCCCCCGACAGTACAAATACCTTCACTTCCTCTCCCGTCCACCCCGCCTTGAACCTTCCCATCCCTCCCACCCTCCACTACTTACGTCATTCCTCCCCAACGTATTCACCTACCCCTTTCCTGCTGATCTACTCTGCGCCACGCTCACTCCGTAAGTTGCATTCAATCCAGCAAGTTTGTTCCACGCAGCGCAAGGTGAGTCATCGTTTATATTTTCTGGTGCCTCGCTTGTTCTCTATCCGATTACCGCGTTAATACTATCTTCTTTCCCCAGGTTCATTGGGGTCCCGATTGAACTGAGACTTCTGTTCAACACAGAAAGCCTTTAATTCCACCATAGAACAGGTTCAACTTTGTCAATTTTAATCTGGTGCTAGTCTTATTGGACAATTCTTCCCTCTACGCAAAAGTGGAACTCACATCTACAACTTTCTAGAAGCATATACGTAGTTATATTTGTCAATCGTGCAACAGAGGAGCAACTGCCAACCTGACTATCTCATCAAGAGTTTTTACGTGACTTCACAAGATTTTACTTGTCATTGTGAACACTTCTGTTACTTTTATCATTATTTGCAAATACGGTTTTTTCACTTTTATCTGTCATTCCACCACCATCCCATCCTTTTAGATCCTCTCATTTCTCCATACTATTTTATCACTATGTCTTTTACTGTTGTAATTTGGCTAGGCTGATGATGGTCCACAGTGGACCGAAACTAGTACCTTTTAATGTCATTGTAATGTTTTTGTAAAAACATCACATGATTTTTTAGTATTGAGAAGGTGGAATATTAAAATTTTGTATTTACTTTAAGCACATTTGGTCACTGACGATTACGTATCCATATCACTGTTCCCCATTCATCTCCTTTCAATTGACTCTAATTGACTTCATGGCAAGTCTCTCCATTCATCTCCTTCTTACCAACTGAACTCTCCAACTGACTGCTGCTATAGGATACAGCCCCTATATATTAGCCATTCCTATAGTGGCAGTCCTAGGAGTCCTTCTTAGTTCCAAGACATTTCAATTCTCTCTCATTTGATAGATTGTCATTATTCATGTTCCTTGGAAGTTACTTCATTGTTTGATTCAGTACATTTAACTGCTCATTATCCTCCTCCTTTCACTTTATCCAGCTCCTGCCTGGTCGGAGCACACTTCTCCACGTTCCTCTCTCCTTCCACCATACCTCTTCCTTCATTTTGTCCCAGTTCAGGTTACTTCTTCTTGCACCCTCTTTATTGAATCGATCCATCTTATTCCTAGGTCTTCCTCTCACTCTCTTTCCCTTGAACTACCATACATTTCCATTCTCTGTACTGGTATTATTTCATCATCCATTCTCTTTATATGTCCAAACCATCATAGTTTATTCCTATCAATTCTCTCCATTTAGTTTTTCTATTCCATTTTACTTTCTAACATCTTCATTTCTCAATCTGTTTTTCCTTGTCTTTCCTATCATACTTCTTAGGAATTTCACTGGCTTGAATTCTACTTCCCTCCCCAATTGTCATTGTCCAGGTCTCAGCTGCACAAGTCAATATGGATGCATAATGCATTTTGTACATCATCTCTTTACACTTCCTTGGTATTTCCTTATTCCAGACAAGATTTCTTACACTCTGGTAGAATGCATTGCCCTGTTGCACCATCTTGCTAATCTCTATGTCCAGCCTTGTAGTCTGCATTAATTCACTCTCAAACTATTTGGTAGGGGCTTTACGACGCGCCGACACAGATAGGTCTTATGGCGACGATGGAATAGGAAAGGCCTAGGAGTTGGAAGGAGGCGGCCATGGCCTTAATTAAGGTAAAGCCTCAGCATTTGCCTGGTGTGAAAATGGAAAACCACGGAAAACCATTTTCAGGGCTGCCGATAGTGGGATTCGAACCTACTATCTCCCAGATGCAAGCTCACAGCCATGCGCCTCTACGCGCATGGCCAACTCACCCGGTCTCAAAGTATTTGAAACTGTCTGCAATTTTAAGGCTTTGACCACCAATTATCACAATGCCTTTCCTTTATATTTCTCCTCTTGATATCACCATCATCTTGCTTTTCTCTGCACTGATTTTCATACCATACTTTTCAATTATCTCATTCAGTACATCAATTGTTCTTGTACTTCTTTGCTGTTCATTCTGCAGACCACAATATCATCTGCAAATATATAACAACTTCATCTCCCTGTTCCCATATGCTTCCTTTGTCTCCTTTACAATTTAATCCATAACCATTAGAAACAAAAGAGATGGCAACACACTTTCCTGTCTTAGTCCTGTTTCATTTCTAAACCATTCTGTCTTTCCAACTGGAGTCTGTATGCTGCTGACACAGTTGTACAGTGCTTGCACCATTTCTACAGTTTGTGCACCCTGTATTTCAAAACCTTCTCCATGGGAAAACCATCATGTACTTTTGTTAGATCTATGAATGCCATAATTCTTTACCATTAATTGCTTCATGATGAAGACAGGGTTCACTGTAGATCTTCCACTTCTAAATCCATACTCTTCCTCTTGCAATTCTCCTACTTTTATTTTCATTCTCCTACATAATATCCTCTCCAGTATTTTTGCCTCCTTTGATAAGAGTATCATTCCTCTATAGTTGTCACATACTTTTCTGTCCACCTTCTTAAAGACTGGTATTATTATTCCCTTTCATCCATCTTCTGCCACATGTTTCTGCTTCCATATGCACTTTAACAATCTGTACATGCATTGTAGTCCAGTAGGTCCAGCAGCCTTTATCATTTCCTCACTAATTTCATCCATCCCTGGTGCTTTCCTCATTTTCTTTTTAGAGACTGGTAATTCCCCCTATAACATTGTTAAATCATCACCTGCTGTTGAGTCATCACATCGCATTACTACCATCTCCTCTGCACAATTTCTCACATTTAGCAGCTTATCAAAATACTCATTCCATCTTTTATTTCTTCTGGATGTGTTATCAACACTCCACCTTCCTCTTTCATCACCTTTGTATAAACTCTTTCTTTCCTATTACTTCATATAATTTCATACAGCATTCTTTTACTGCCAGCTCCATCCATTTCTGTCTTTTGTGTAAATTCTTCCCAACTTTTCTACTTCTCTTACCAATTTCTTATATTTCCTTTTATGATCTTGATACTTCCTTTTGCTTTCTTCTTTTTAATTGCTATTCCATTCTTACCATGCTTTCTTCTTTTCTTTCACTGCTTCTCTCACCTTTTCATTCCACCACAGTGTCTCCTTTTCTTTCAATCTCATTGATGTTCTACTACATGCACTCTCTGTTCCACCTACAAATTCCCTTTTTTGAAGTGGACCAGTCACCTTCCACAATTCGTACTTCAGTAACTGAAATTTGTTGTTGCAGTCTTTACAAAAATTCTTCCTGTATTTTTTTATCTTTTAATTTCCACACTTTTATTTTAATATGTCTTATTTCTTTTAATTTTTCCAGTTTCTTCACTCTCATTTTTGCTATGACAACTCTATGATCTCTGTGTCAAATCCTCTTGTAGTAAAGCTGTTATATCCATCAACTGTCTGTGATTAGTCCTTTCCACCAGAAACTAATCAATTACTGATTTTATTCTTCTATCACCTCAACCACATCTTGTAATTTTTCTGCTGTTTTTCTTCCATAACCTTGTATTGCCCACAGTCATTCCATTTCTCTCACAAAACTCAACTAGTTTCTCTCTTTCTCTTCTTCATTCCTTTTCCCACATCGATATGGTCCAATTACTTCCTCCTTTCCCACCCATGCATTTAAGTCTCCCATTATAATCACTTCCACATTAGTTATCTCCTTTTCTAGTTTCACCAGGAATTCTTTGACATCCTGCTCATTGTTCCCTGTCTATGGTGCATACACTTTCATGAAGGGCTTCACTTTGTTGCTCATTCTCAGTCTAATTTTAATTATCCTGTCGCTGATATATACTACCATATTCACGTACTCCTCTAACTGTTTTGAAATTATGAGGTCCACTCCATTTTTTGCCTCCCAGCCACCACTTCACTATAATGGATATCCTTTCCTTATTCTGTTCCTTCCTTTCCCCTTCCATTTACCCTCACTCAACCTCATCATTCCTGCACCCTCTTTCTCCATAAAATCCACCACTTCTTCTGCCTTTCCTGTCAGCATCATTAGGTTGATTATACCACCTTCATGATGTTAGCTATTTGTAGACTATTTTCCACAGTTCTCCCAGCATAACTGCACATCACTTGTAGTGTATGCCCTAACCTTTTCCAAGACATGTTTATAAGTACTGTATCATATTCATATTTAGGCTATTGTTATGGTGAGGCTGCTACTCCCAGTGCATTTTCCCAGTCGTAACCTTAGACCTTTCCTCAGGAGTACATACATCCTTCCTAACAGCTTCGCTGAAGTACAGACGTTGCTGACAGGAGAAAGTTCTTCCGTTTTATCTGCCATTGAGACTGCGGTCCTCTCTCACCATTTAAACCATTGACCTAGTTCTCTTTTCTGGTGAATTAATTCATGTGTCATTTCCTACACAAAGGCTTCACCTGGCCACGTTTAATTGCTGTCATTAAATATCTGTTTTATATGGTTTTTATAGAATTTTATTCACATGAAAATGAAAATCCACAGCCTGTTTCCAGTTTTGAGTAGATCAGGAATGGAATGAATGAAGCCTCCATCTGGTGGCAAGTATAGGAACTCTGTCGGCTGTCAAAGCCTGTCACACTCCTCTGGGGCAACGATTAATGACTGACAGATGAAATGAAATTATATTTGAGAGTGTTGCTGGAATGAAAGATGGCAGGAAAAACCAGAGTATCTGGAGAAAAACTTTTTCAGCTTCCACTTTATCCATCACAAATTCATAAGGAGTGACAGGGATATGAACTAGGAACCCAGCGACAAGAGACCGGCATGCTGCCACCTGAACCACGGTGGCTGAGAATTTAATTCATATTATCATCTTCAATATTAATAAAATTGATGTTCTTTATATTTCAAGTAACTGTTTCATTATTCAATATTTGATCATTGTAATGCTTATATGTACTTTAAACTCTCTCGTAGATCAAGGAGTTCTGGAAGCAGCTGGCGTGGCCTGATCTTGTTGGTTCGTACAACTTTGTTATGAAGATCATCGATGTGAGTAAATCACCACTGTATTAATTACTAATTAGGCCATATTTGATTAATCCTTCAATCAATGAAGGCTGTTATGACATATCTTACTTTTTCTTATTGAAATAATAGCAGATAATGGATATTGTTTTCATATACACTGACTGACAGAGCAAATGCAACACCAAGAAGGAGTGGTTCGAAAGGGATGAAAGTTGGGGAAAAAACAGAGACGGCACGGACGAATAATTGATGTTTATTTCAAACCGATATACAGGTTACACAATGCGCACGGCATCGACTCAGTAGGATGTAGGTCCACCGCGAGCGGCGATGCACGCAGAAACACGTCGAGGTACAGAGTCAATAAGAGTGCGGATGGTGTCCTGAGGGATGGTTCTCCATTCTCTGTCAACCATTTGCCACAGTTGGTCGTCCGCACGAGGCTGGGGCAGAGTTTGCAAACGGCGTCCAATGAGATCCCACACGTGTTCGATTGGTGAGAGATCCGGAGAGTACGCTGGCCACGGAAGCATCTGTACACCTCGTAGAGCCTGTTGGGAGATGCGAGCAGTGTGTGGGCGGGCATTATCCTGCTGAAACAGAGCATTGGGCAGCCCCTGAAGGTACGGGAGTGCCACCGGCCGCAGCACATGCTGCACGTAGCGGTGGGCATTTAACGTGCCTTGAATACGCACTAGAGGTGACGTGGAATCATACGCAATAGCGCCCCAAACCATGATGCCGCGTTGTCTAGCGGTAGGGCGCTCCACAGTTACTGCCGGATTTGACCTTTCTCCACGCCGACGCCACACTTGTCTGCGGTGACTATCACTGACAGAACAGAAGCGTGACTCATCGGAGAACACGACGTTCCGCCATTCCCTCATCCAAGTCGCTCTAGCCCAGCACCATGCCAGGCGTGCACGTCTATGCTGTGGAGTCAATGGTAGTCTTCTGAGCGGACGCCGGGAGTGCAGGCCTCCTTCAACCAATCGACGGGAAATTGTTCTGGTCGATATTGGAACAGCCAGGGTGTCTTGCACATGCTGAAGAATGGCGGTTGACGTGGCGTGCGGGGCTGCCACCGCTTGGCGGCGGATGCGCCGATCCTCGCGTGCTGACGTCACTCGGGCTGCGCCTGGACCCCTCGCACGTGCCACATGTCCCTGCGCCAACCATCTTCGCCACAGGCGCTGCACCGTGGACACATCCCTATGGGTATCGGCTGCGATTTGACGAAGCGACCAACCTGCCCTTCTCAGCCCGATCACCATACCCCTCGTAAAGTCGTCTGTCTGCTGGAAATGCCTCCGTTGACGGCGGCCTGGTATTCTTTGCTATACACTTGTCCTGTGGCACACGACAACACGTTCTACAATGACTGTCGGCTGAGAAATCACGGTACGAAGTGGGCCATTCGCCAACGCCGTGTCCCATTTATCGTTCGCTACGTGCGCAGCACAGCGGCGCATTTCACATCATGAGCATACCTCAGTGACGTCAATCTACCCTGCAGTTGGCATAAAGTTCTGACCACTCCTTCTTGGTGTTGCATTTGCTCTGTCAGTCAGTGTATTTCATATAACAGACATTTAATAGCCAAAGAAGATTTCTATTGAATATTTGATATTAAAGCATAAGTACTATACATACTCTTTGTAAACAGATCACGAGTAGATAACTGAGCGAGTGGCCGCACGGTTTGGGTCACGTAGTTATCAGCTTACATTCAGGAGATAGCACATTCAAACCCCACTGCTGGCAGCCCTGAAAATGGTTTACCATGATTTCCCATTTTCAAGCCAGGAAAATGGTGGAACTGTATCTTAATTAAGGCCTCGGTTGCTTCCTTCCCACTTCTAACCCTTTCTTATCCCATCATTGCCATAAGACCTATCTATGTCGGTGAGATGCAAAACAAAATAGTACAAAAAATAAAAAGATGTAGAAAATATTTCCATTGTCTTCCAGTACCATGCTGTAGATAAGTGTGATATGATCAGTGTTTTATATATATATATTAGGGTGGTCGTTATATGGGCGGTTACACAAAAATGTTGAGTGATTTCAACGCACACCCTCTTTTTTTCTTTTCTTTTTTTCTCTTTTTCTTTTTACTTCTGGCATATTTTGTTATTGTGTCAGATTTAATTACGATTAGTTAATGTTAACCCTTGCTGCACTGGACCTAAATATCTACATAAGACTAAAGTAATGTGTGTATTCTTCTTTTCTCATAAACAATTGAAGTCAACATATAATTTTTTGCAAATATACTTAAACTAGCAAGATACCCGTGCTTCGCTACGGTATTATACTGACATTTATAATTGAATGCTTGACGTTTTATATATAATCCTCCGAAATTCACTATCTGACTCGTTTTCTGAGAGAATCCGCCAAAATTCGCGATCTGACTCGTTTTCTGAGAGATTACGGCAAACCTCACATTTTTCAATCTTTCTTTCCAGCAATCGATTTCGTACTTCCCGGGCTAGGTCTAGGTATTCCACTCGGTCAGTTGGGCCCCTAAATCTTTGCCATCTTTCCCTATAAGCATTTTTAGTATGGATCAAATCCTGAAAGAGATCCGGCGTGGTGTCGTCTTGGGTGCCTTGGCAGTAGTGAACCCGCGGCCGGACTGTATTCGTAGTCATTACCAGGCCATGACCCGTTTCCAGCGCGGTCCGCACAATTTCACGACGGTCCAGAACATTATTATTATTATTATTATTATTATTATTATTATTATTATTATTATTATTATTATTATTATTATTATTATTATTATTATTATTATTATTTTATGTTCTGGACCCCACAGCAAGATGCAAGACCGATACTTGGCGGTAAATTACATCTGCTGCCATTGTCATTTTTGACAATGTGACCAGCACCATTGTCGCGCGTAGGCAAGTGTGCGGGATTTCTGGCGATACGAATGACATACTTCCGTGCATTATTGACCTTCTTATAAAGGTGAAACGTTTGACGGTCAGTCTCATTCCTATCGTTTATTTCAAATGTGTTTACATTTTTATTTATATGCCAGGAGAGTCTACTGTAATCTAAGAACGTTCTCCGAAGGAAAAGATGGCTGTTGAAATCGAACCCAGGAAAGATTAAAAATGATCGGTTTATGATCAGAATAAGAACATCGAAAATCTACAGCCTGTTTCCAGTCATTCGACAGGGTCAGGAATGGAATGAATAAAGCCCAATCTAGCGGCGACCATAGGAATTGTGCCGGCTGCCAAAGCACTCCTCTGGGGCAATGATCGATGAATGACAAATGAAATGAAATATTGTACAGTGTTGCTGGAATAAATGGTAACACGGGGAAACCGGAGTATCCGAATGAAAACCTATCCCGCCTCCGTTTTGTCCAGCACGAATATCACACGGAGTGACCGGGATTTGAACCACGGAACCCAGCTGTGAGAGGCCGGCGCGCTGCCGCCTGAGCAACGGAGGCTCCTTATAAGTACATTATGAACAGTAAAATCAATTGGTCTCACCTCCTTTTACACCCCACCGCCGTTAAGTTTATTTACCCCCTTCCCCAAAAAAATTAAAAGAAGGCGTGTTTCTTTATGTTTAAAGGAGATTCCAAACACAAATGTTCACGTCTATTACCTTCAGTTTTGAGATATAGTATCCCCATAAAAATAATTCACTTTTTATCACTTCCTTTCACACTCCCCCCCCCCCCCCCTAGTGAATTTTCCGGCAAAAAATTACTTGTTTCTTTAATAGTAAAGGATCTTCTAAATACAAATTATCACGACTCTAACTTCTTCAGTTTCTTATTTATGCGTCCTCGTGAAAGGAATTCAACTCCTTTTCACTCCCGCCCCGCAAGATGGTTCCTCCCCCCCCCCAAAAAAAATACGCGTTTCCTTTGTTTTTAAAGGAGATCCAAATACCAATTTTCACGTCTCAAACAACTTTATTTTTATTAGATGTATGTATTCTCATACAATTCAAATAATTTTTCAAATCTTTCCCCCCCCCCCTCCTTCATTGGATTTTCCGAAAATACGTGTTTCTTTACTTTAAAGCAGATTCCAAATATCAAATTTCACGTCTGTAACATCTTCATTTTTGAGATATCAGTAGCCTAATTCAAAGAAATCAACACCATTTTCACTCACTTTTACCCCCCCAACCCAAGTGGTATTTTCGAAAACTAAAAATACACGTTTCTATATTTTTAATAGAGATAAAAAATACCAATTTTCACTTCTGTAACGTGTTAAGTTTTTTGATATATACTGTAGAAATTTACATTTTAAAATTTCACCACTTTTTATTTCCCCTTAAGGGGAGTTTCCAAAAACAAATTACCTATGTTTCTCTACATTTACGGGAAATTCCAAATACCCACTTTTTACGTCTGTAACATTTTACGTTTCTCAGATATTCTGTAGAAATAGTCTTTCGAAAAATTCACCCCAATTTGTCACTCCTGTTTAACCGCCATTAATTGGACTTTCCATAAAAAATACGTGTTTCTTTATTTTTAAAGGAGATCCCATATACAAATTTTCACTTCTGTAATATCTTCAGTTTCTGAGATATATGTATCCTCATTAAAGGCATTCATCACTTTTACACCCCTCCCATTAAGATTTACAGAAAACAAAAAATACGTGTTCCTTTATCTTTAAAGGAGATTCTAAATACCAATATTTACATCTGTAAACTTTTAAAGTTTTAAGATGTAGACACACTCATTTAAAAAAAATCACCTCCCCTTTTCACCCCCCATTATTTTGATTTTTCAAAAACGTAAAAATACCTGCTTCTTTATTTTTGAAGTAGATCCCAAATACCAATTTTCAGGTCTGTAATATCTTCAGGTTCTGAAATATAAGTAGCCTCGTTAAAGGCATTCAACCCCTTTTTCACCCTTTTCCACCCTTCCCATTGGGATTTTCCGAAAACAAAAAATACGTGTTTCTTTTTTTAAAGGAGATTCTAAATACCAATTTTACATCTATAAACTTTAAAAGTTTTGAGATATAGATACACTCATTTTAAAAATTCACCCCCTTTTAACCCCACCTTAATTGGATTTTCTAAAAACAAAAAATACATGTTTCTTTATTTTTAAAAGAGATTAAAAGTACCAATTTTCAGGTCTGTAATACCTTCAGTTTCTGAGATATAAGTATCCTGATTAAAGGCATTCAACCCATTTTTCACCCCCTTTCACCCCTCCTATTGGAATTTTCCGAAAACAAAAAATATGTGTTTCTTAATTTTTAATGAAGATTCTAAATACCAATTTTTACATCTGTAAACTTAAAAGGTTTTGAGATATAGATGTACTCATTTTAAAAATTCAACCCCCTTTTCACCCTCCCATTAATTGGATTTCAGAAAACAAATAAATACATGTTTCTTTATTTTGAAAGGAGATCAAAAGTACCAATTTTCAGGTCTGTAATATCTTCAGTTTCTGAGATATAAGTATCCTCATTAAAGGCATTTAACCCATTTTTCACCCCTTTTCACCCCTCTTATTGGGATTTTCCGAAAACAAAAAAATACGTGTTTCTTTATTTTTAATGAAGATTCTAAATACTAATTTTTACATCTGTAAAGTTTAAAAGTTTTGTGATATAGATGCACTCATTTTAAAAATTCACCCCCTTTTCACCCTCCCATTAATTGGATTTTGCAAAAACAAAAAAATACGTGTTTCTTTATTTTTAAAAGAGATCTAAAGTACCAATTTTCAGGTCTGTAATATGTTCAGTTTCTGAGATATAAGTACCGGTATCATCATTAAAGGCATTCAACCACTATTTCACTCTTTTTCACCCCTCCCATTGGGATTTTCCGAAAACAAAAAAATACGTGTTTCCTTATTTTTAAGGAAGATTCTAAATACCAATTTTTATATCTGTAAACCTTTAACGTTTTGAGATATAGATACACTCATTTTAAATTTTCACCCCCCTTTTAACCCCCTTAGAGACGGAATATCCAAAAATCCTCTCTTAGCGAGCACCTACATCTTATTATGAATGTATCCTCAAAATTTCATTTCCTTATGTCCAGTGGTTTTGGCTAGGCGATGATGAATCAGTCAGTCAGTCAGGACAAGTTACTTTATATATATATATAGATAATGTATTACTATATAATAGAATAATACAAAATGTGTAAACACATCATAAGTCAACACCAATTTTACAATTTTCTTTTCAATGTGTTTTTTCTATAAACAGGGTATTTTCTCTGCTGATCTTGCACACATCACAAAATGAATTCTGTTTGTTCTTCATCAGCTGATAAGTCCATTGAAATCTTGTATTAACTTCACTCTTCTCTCTGCCATATCATTTGCCACCTTAAGATTTTTCATAGTCTCTTTGGCATTAAGGTAGGAAATGTTTCCTTGTCAAGAAGCAGGATCCATATTTAAGAAATCTGAATCTATGCTTAACTTCAACAAGTTCAAATTCTTGATTGAAATGAACTTGTCAGTTCCCTTTCCTCTGTAAGATATTTAAAATATAATCTGTTCATATAGATTTTGATATATTCTAAATAACTCATGCAAAACTGCTAAATTTAAATTTATAGAATTATCTACATGAAAAAACTTACCCAAAAGTTTTGTAACTGTACTAGGTACAACAATGTACCTGCTTTCAGTTCCAATATTTCCTGCTTCAGATTTCTAACCTTTCTTTTTGTGTCATTGTTAATGTTATTATCAAACACCATAAGTGATGACAGAACTTCCTTAGAGAACTTAAAGACACACTACTTTTTCGTACTGTTTTAACTCTTTCAACAAGCACAACTCATTTTAAGGTTTTCCAATTGTTAATGAACTGAGAACCTACCACTTTGCATATACTTTTACCACAAACAAACAATTGTTCTTTAGGCCATCCAATTCTCTGACACTGTCAGACAACTGAGAATGAAAGAAGAACATCTTCAGTGTATACATTCCTTTGACCATCCATCTTGCATGATACAAAGCTCTGGGTGGTCTTACGTTTAAATTCAAGTCCACAGTTGCCCCTGAAACATGATACACAATTCAATGAGTTCACAGTAATCATTTTTCAGGTGTTCTTCTTTTAGTAGTTTGTAGAAAATGCTAAGTGCTTCTTCAATTTTAACATCACTGAAAGCCTCCTGTAAATGTACATGGCCATCTACATAATTTACTTTTTCCATGGTATTCCATTCTTTAAGTTGTTTCAGTTTAACTGTCTGACGAATCATTACTAATCTTCAGAAACTGTGAACTGTTATCACCCTTCATCTTCCTTTCCTTCTCTTTGATAACTCTAATTCTTGTCCTTTCCTCTTTCGCTGCCAACTTCTAGTTAACCCCTCCAAGATAACCTCTATGGCCAGGCTCTCTTTGGTGTAATAAGAAAGTTTATCCTCTTCTATCTTTATCATGTTCAAAGCATTAGCAAGAGAAAAATCGAAGAGATCATTTAGATTTGCAACAAACTTATGCTCTCGTTCTTTAATAATACAGTTCCAAAATACCAAAACCAAACAAATAACTGTGTCACTACTTCTTAAACTACTCAACATGATATTAATAAACATTCACAACATTACCAGAATGAGTACAAATATTTGTACTTCTATGGGCACTTTTTATGCAGATTGTGCCACTCAGAATATAGATTTTTTTTTTTTTTTTTTTTTTTTTTTTTTTTTTTTTTTTTTTTTTTTTCAGTGAAGCAGAGCTCATGTGGGAAACCTAGCCCTCTCCCAAAATATTACACATTCACACACAACTAAATTAGCCCTTTCACTGATGGTCAATTTCACCTTGCATATTTTATAGAACAAGACTGACAAACTTGTAAATTAGATGGTAATATACAGTATGTCCACTGATCTGATTATTAACTTCACCAACCAAACAAATAAATGTGTCACTACTTCTTAAACTACTCACCATGATATTAATAAACATTCACAACATTACCAGATGGAAGCTGTCACTCAACTGAACGTAGACAGAAGTCAAGCACATGCATATGTGGATCCAAGGATGTGGGCAGATTTCAGCAAATAATAACCATCATAGAAGAAATGTTGCATGATTTATTGAAAAAAAGTAAACAATAAAGCCATCCTGGTAAACTAAGATGTTGAAGAATGATTGTTAACTTTAAAAATTTTGTGCTCATGAGGTACATCCAAAGAAATTAAGCAAGTGGGTGATACAACATAAAGTATTTCCTAATCATTCTGACAAAATTTAAGTCTATTACAATATTGATTTTTGGAAAATTTTAAATTTTAATTCAGGTTAATTACAAGAAATGCTCTTCTTTGGAATGTGAAATATTCTAGTATAAATCTGGAAAGAAATTAAAACTAACTTAAGTTTACAGTGAATCGGTGAAATTTTAACAAACAAGAAAATTAGAGTTTCATTGTGCCATTAAAAATCAGCCTAAAAATAAATTTAACTCAATTATGCTTATTTCATAGAAAATCATAGTTAATTTGACAGTCAAGTAAATATCTGCTCAATGTGAATTATATTTTCACAATAAACTCTTGTGACAAATAAATTAAACTGAAAATTAACCTAATTCTTATTCATGTAAGATAAAAGTAACAACAATATCGAAAAGTTTGCAAACAATGAAGGTGACATGCAGTAATAAACAGACATAAAATAAACACAAGTCACAAAGTCTGTTGAAATAAATCACAGTCTGCAATCATCATTTCAAATCTATGCTTATCACCAACTACCAAATGGGAAAGTAAACTACCATTAACTACCCTTAGAAATATTTTCAGATAAATTCTATAATACAAAATGTACACCACATGTTCACACATGTCTAGTCTTTTAGTGATGACAAGTAATTTGTAAGCTCGAACAAATATGGCGATTCTCAAATATTAGCGTGGTCTAGGGAAAATGTGATGAATAATGCACTCAGTCATTTGTATCGAACTCAATCAATTAAGAAATTTTTTAAGCAGAGTAATTTACACCTAAAATGATGCTATTGTATAATTCTGCTACAATTACGCTCATCAAGTATCGTCAGGTAGAGGATTCGTAAACGTCCATTATTACTGCAAAGGAGGACATATGGTTGCATCTCGTGGTACTATAAATCATTACGAAGACTCACACATTTATGTTTCCTCACATGGAAATAACAAAGTTAAATGAGTGTTCAAAGACACTTCTTCTTCTAATTCTTCTTATTCTTCTTCTTCTTGCGTTACGGCCTCTGTAGGACCACGGACAGCTCCTTCATGGATTGCATTTTCTTCTTCTCCTCCCAGAACCTCTTCATCCTTTCTCTTCTTCTCTCTCGCTCTTCTTCCGAGATATTCAGTATCCTCTTCTCTTGTCTACTCCACTGGTGAGACTCAATCCTTTTCCTGTATCCATCCCTATCATTGATCTCTGGCATATTAGTCGGTATGTACTTGCTTTTCCAATTTTCCTTTTCTTCCACCTTGATCCCCAATTCTGACCAATCTTTCCGGAGTTCAACTACCCACTTGGTTCCTGTCTTTCCTCGTGTCCTCGCTGTTGTTTCCCATACTCTTTTCGTCATTCTATCCATATTCATCCTGATTACATGTCCCGCAAACCGTGCTCTTTTCAGTCTGATTTCTTCTGAGATTGTCCTCATGTTCCGGTATAGTTCTTCCCTGGGTCTCCTCATCCATCTCTCACCTCCTCTCTTAGGGCCTAGTATTTTCCTCAATATTTTTCTCTCTTCTTTCTCTAGTTGTTCTGCACCATTTCTTCCTAGTGCTATTGTCTCAGCAGCATATAATACAGCATTTCTCACCGTTGCCTTGTAATGTCTGATCTTTGCGTCTGTAGATATATTCTTTTTATTGTATATATCTCTGGTCATACAGAAGGCTGATCGCATTTTCTTTATCCTCTCTTTATCCATTAAACATTGGTCATCATAGACACATCTCATTACACTTGACATCGTGTAATACAATACAAAGGGGTACAAAAAAAGTAGAATTATTTTTTAAAAGCTATATATTTTCAAATTTTTTACAAAACAACATTATCCCCTTCAAAATACTCTCCATTACAACTAATACGTTTGTCCCACCAGTGCTTCCACTGTTAGAAACATTCTTTTAGTCATCTTTAGAAATGGCTGACAGCTCCTCCCTCGTTTTCTTGACCTTTTCAATGTTGCCAAATTGATGTACTTTCATGCCCCTTTTCATGCATGGAAATAAGAAAAAGTCACACAGAGTCTGATCAGGCAAGTAAGGTGCATGGGACAGTGGAACCATGCCATTTTTAGCCGAAAATTGTCTAACAGAGATGGCTGTGTGTGTGCAGGAGCATTATCATGGTGGAAGAACCAGTCTCTTGTCTGCCACAGCAACCCTTTTCATTTCCAAATTTTCCATTAAAATTCGCTGAACCAAGCTCCAAATTAACCCACTAATTTCTGACAGTTGATCAATTGTCTGTTGACAGTGTGTGAGCACAAGCTCTCAAATTTTTTTCAACTTTTTCATCAATTCGGGCAGTTGATGGACGTCCAGAATGAGGTTTGTCATCAGTCGACATCTCGCCATTTTTAAACCGAGCAAACCACTTGTACACTTGAGTTTTTCCCATAGCATCATCTTTGTAAGCTGTTTTCAACATTAAAACAGTTTCAGCAGCATTTTTACCGAGTAGAAAACAAAATTTCACAGCTGCACGTTGCTCACTTAAACTTGCCATCATAAAAACTAAACAAGAACAAAACAGCGCTAACACAAACAATCACTGCACATGAACAGAGCAAGCCAGGTCGACAAGACAGGCGGCACTGAACTGAACTGGCAGCAGAAATGCGTACTACAAAAGCTTCACCCACGGCAATGTTATTCCGGTTATTTTTTGGTACCCCTTCGAACACCATGTGTTAGGGATTTCAATAATGCAAAGACTTATCCCAACAGCACATATAAGATGATTATTCCCAATAAATTTCTTGCAGTACATGGACCCAATGTAAGAGAAAATACAACATCATTATTCATGACATCCGTCAAAATACCACAGGTTATGACTCGAAAAATGTACTAAACCA
Source organism: Anabrus simplex (assembly GCF_040414725.1). Taxonomy (NCBI): domain Eukaryota; kingdom Metazoa; phylum Arthropoda; class Insecta; order Orthoptera; family Tettigoniidae; genus Anabrus; species Anabrus simplex. Next base: position 275,650,728 of record NC_090269.1, on the reverse strand, counting down.
CATGCAAAATTCAAATTCAAACAGTATCCTCCCTTAATTTGGTGAAATATTACCTGAAGAAATCTTCTCGGATTACAAACATCGGCTTATCAGATGAGCTTAATATTCATGCAAAAAATGTAGCAAACACTTTCGGTAAAATATACTAGAAATATACTTCTGAAGAATAAAATATTTAAATGAAATGTTCCTTGATATCATAGCAATCAATTGGTTAAATAATATTCTCTTAATCTCTGCAGATTACTGTAATATTAGTTAGATTCATATCCAACGATAGGGCCTTGTTAACCACCCACAATTGATGACAGGGAAAATTCTATGATCAAACGTGGTAAAGTTTAGCATTCAAAGAAAATTCTAAGTTCAACGTTGAGGAAGAATGGAAAAAACCCATGGAAAAGATCTCACAAATTATAGTATAGAACTACTGTACTGCAAAAATAAATAATCCCTTCCAGAAGAAAGTTAACTATGAATACTTCTACATAACAGATATTACTCCCATATCATGTCGATTTAACTTTGATTTTGCTAGTTTCCTTGGACAACCGGATTATTGGCTGGGGATGACGTCCTTGGTGACCTTAAGGTTGGATTCCCATCATTATGAGACTGTTGGCATCAGTCCCACTGTTTAGTAATGCATGGTGATGGTTGGTGTTTCTTGGGTAATGATGAAATTTCCCTCGTTGATCTTTATGTTTCTAATCTGGGATTGAACTCGTACACTTATAGACAAAATTCTCTGAAACTTCTAATGGAAAGAATTACCAGAATATCTTCAATATGTATCTTCAAAAATAACATGGAATGATACGTACTTCTAGAGTATGAATTCCTAACACAATTGACTTCTGTTAATAACTTCCAGTTCTGAATTGAATAACGGCGAGTTGCAAGAAGTATCACCTCTCTGACAAGTGTGCAATAAAGCACAGCTGTTCAGCGTTCACCTGGCTGGCGGTCAGGTGAGTTGTCTGCCATGCGGTGTGTGTAAGCTAAGAGTGAATGACCCACTTGAGATGTGAAGTAAGCTCGGCGCTCAATCCTTGAGCGGAAACCCATTGTTCAAATAGCGTCCTGAATTCATATACATTCATTGTTCCAGAGTACAATGTTTGCTCATTGATTCAAGTAATATAATTTCCAAAAGAAGAATTTTGAGATTGAATGTTAATAAATTTCCACACTAATTAATTGAATCATGACTTGTTAAAAGGGCTTAAGTCCAGTTTTTAGCAATTTTGAGTTATCTATCAATACAAGGTCTACAGACCTCAGTACACAGTGTTATATTGAAACAACTTTAGTCCTGGAATCCTGCAGCATAATATTGAAGATGCTTTTCTGAGATGAAATGTTAACAGGGTTTAAGAAAACAACAATATCACTAGAAACCATGAAATGTTCTATCCCACATTCTGAGAAGATAAGCTTCAAACTTACAGAGTACATGGAGTTCAAATACTCTGCAGATATGAAAGGTTGTGTATTTACTTCTCAATACATCAGCAGTCCTGTTTGTCACACTTTCAGACTTGCACAGCCAGGAGTACAGGCAATAATTCTTCCAAAGACTTTAGTACACCCACAGGGTAGTGTTTCCATCAACACAGACTAGCTGATATTCAACAGGTGCTACTGTTCATTCCTTGTGGTACAGAAGAAGACACATTTTACCAGGAGATTGTACAGTGGATCGCTGAAGACAGAGGGACAGAGTGACAAAGGCTAATGAAATAATATTGTCACGCTCATGACTTCTCAAGTAGTTAGCCATTGATGTCGTAATACATTACAAATGACAACATTTTATACGAACCTAATAAGTACTTTTACCATTTGTCACATGTCTGTAAAAAGTATGTCTATGTCACTTCAATGGTATTAATATTAAAAAACAGGCTTGATGAAACTATTTACATGTGTATGGTTTTAAACTATGTTATAAACTAACAATATTCAAGACTGAATTGTTAAAAGGACTTAAGTCCATGTACTTTAAACATGTACTTTAAATCTGTATGTAAAATTACATTAAAATTAAAGAACTTATATATCCTACATGTTATACATTACAGGTTGAATCATGAGAATAGTGGAATTTATAAGAACAAAATTAACTGGTTGATAAATAACATTTCTTTAATGTGTCTTAAAATTAGGTTCTATGGACTTACGCTCTTTTAACAAGTCATGATTCAATTTTCCACATAAATATTTCAACACACTTAGAATTGTCATTGCACATGCAATAAAATTGCTCTTGGCAGCACTGAGGTTCATAAGCTCAATGTGCGAGAAGTTTGAAATTCCTTACACTGCATCTATGTGCTGGCTCTCATACCTTTTGAAGGTCACAAAATATTGATTATTTTCATCCAACTTGCCGTGGCCAAGGCCAACTGAATTCTCCCCAACAGGTTACACAAAAAAAAAGAGTACAAAAAAGAAACCACTGTATTTTGCTCGCTAAGCTCGCACATGTGTCTCTCCAAGTACAGCCTGGTCACAGATATGTCACTCTATATTGTCAAAGACCATAACTGTCATATCATATCAAATCCATCACACTTTCTGTCCAGCTGTGGTTCTCTCCGAGGAGTTTTACTAACTTGTCAACAAGCTAGGAAGTTTAAACTTTGCATATTTATTCCCTGAAAACTAATAAAACTTCCGAAAATGTTCGGGATCACCATAACAAAGTAGAGTGAGGCAAGTCAAGTGTATAGTACGTTGATTACTCACAAGGAGTTTGTTGCACCTGATTAAATGGTTAATGCCTTTTGCCTTCATTACTGTCATTCATTTCTCTATAAGAATGTGAGGAGAAAGTGATGTTTGGTTGTAGTTATTGTTGTTTTAACACATTACTGATGGGGCCCGAGTCTACTCGTGTTTGGCTGGCTGAACATTGCTGATGGGCCCCAAGTTAACTCATGTTCATGAGACATGTATATTTGGTGACATCTTTAGGAACTCCTGAAACTAGCCAATGATCAAGACTGATAGAACCTCTGTGTTGAAGATTTTTGCTTATTCCATGCTACCTTTACTTTTCTTCTTCCTCTTCTTCTTCTGTTTTATGATTAACTAGCTGATGTACCCGTGCTTTGCTTCGGAATTTTCAGTTAGGTAAGTGTACACGTTATGGGTAAGATTGTATTGAATTTCATAGCTCTTAATATTACTCCAGAAATGTGATGGGGAAGTCACCATAAGTTTCTCGTGTGAAGACTAGGTTAGGGAATTTTAATTGTAATGGTAAGCCCTCTTCCCTACCATCAGTCACAGTCAAGTTGGGAAATTTTCATTATAATGGCAGACACTCACTCTCCACCTGCCATTTTACATCCTCAGAAAACTGTCTTAGAGGTTTTCCCAACTAAAATCAATACAGGTCATTACAATGATGTCAGAAGCAATTTTGTAATTGAAAGCAATGCTATCATATGCAATTCTCAATCAAATGAAAAATCTCACATTTTCTCACTTTTAACGAACAGTACTATGTTGCCGATCTAACAGTCCAAAGTTCCAGAGCTGGAATGACCAGGTCGCAGCCAACCATGAACGCTCTTCTGCTATTATTCCATTAAGTGTGCATACTGGTCAATCCAATCAATGCCTCAGAGTAGGGATTAAATAGCTGGAAGACTATGTTGAACCAATGTGTTTCATGCCAGCAGTAACAGAAAATGTATGAACCAGAGAAGCAGCATGCTAAAGAAGATAGTTATCTAACCCCACCAATATTCAGGCAGGCTGTTATACTCAGTACACAGCAGTAATCCCATCTATCAGAGATGAGTGGCAGCAGGAGAGACAAAGAACATCACAACAAACAATGGTCAATGTAATGTTATTGTTGATCAATTTTATGAGCTTTTGATATTGTAGGCCTTCATATTTAGTTTCCTCCCAACTCTGAAATGCCACTCTTATCATAGTCGGTACGGTAAAACTGAATAAAACATAAATGATTGGAAATTGTATTCTCTATAACTTATATTATGCAGTAATTTTCAATAGGACCAATCACATAGGTATTTAAAAATTACATTTTAGGCACTTCCCCTACACTACCATTTCATCCAGCGTGAATATAATTATTTATAGCCTAGACTATAGTTTCTTATTCCCCGACTCTACATACTGATTTTCATTAAATTCTATTTACCAATTTTCTTGCGGCTTAGTGTTGATATGGACTTAGCAATAAAAATACAAATTCACAAATATTTGTTTTCATAGCCAGTACGGTAAAAATGTATAAGGCATAAATGATCAGAAATTCAATTCTACATAACTTAAGTTACGTAGTATTTATCGATAGGGCCACTAATAACGTAAATATTTGTGAATTAAATTTTAGGCCTTCCTCTAAACTACCGTGAATAAAATTATTTATAGCCTAAGACAGACAGACATGACGGAAAATTAAAAAGTGCATTTCCTTGTTACTGTGGACACGTTCGATATAAAAATACCATTCTTTTTAAATTCTGAGCAATATACAGACAAAACGCTTATTTTATATATATGCATTTCCTTTGTTTTATGACCATATCTTTACATCATTCAAAGAGCCATGTGGTGGGTAAGATGGTGCTTCTCTCACTGACTGCATGTTTAGATCTGCAAGAAATATTGAATGCACTCTATGCGGATAATTATTCAGAATGCCTAAGTAATGTTGAAGAATGTGAGTTCAATATTCAAAACTCTTCTGAAGAAAGTATGAGTAATTCTGAAGATATAAACCCTACAAAACAACATGAAATTCTTACAATTTACTGTGTGCCCCTTCACAGAGATCATCGCTACACAACTTACTGCACCAGAAAACATTATTAAGACTCCTTCAGAAGGTTTTGAGTAAATTTTATCACAATCAGTATAAGGTTAGTGAAGCCAGGCTCATTTGATTCTGTACATGCGATTTCACATTAAGTTGCTCAGGAAATGGCCAGGCATAGGGGATGTGAAGCGTATGGAGCACCTGGTCAGCAATGTGTTAAGGGACGAAAAATGGGATTATCAGCCTTTCTATAATACTAGTATATTTGATAGTGAGACAGCGATCCTGGTCTAAAAAGCCAAGAATAATGACCAAGTGGATTCTTTGTGCTGACCATGCATCACGTTATTATCTACAGGCCTTCAGGCTGAGCAGTGGTCGGTTTGTAGGCCAAGGCCCATCACAGCTGTAGCACTAATGGACTTTGGTTGGTGGGTGGGTGGGTGGGTGGGTGGGTGGGTGGGTGGGTGGGTGGGTGGGTGGGTCGGTTTTCTTTAACTGGACTATCAAGGAAATTGTGTGCTATCACCACTGTTATTCATAAAAGTTATGGACAAAATTGTGAATAAGACAAAGGTAAAATATGGGGACAGGGAGCTGAAGGTAATGCTGTTTGCAGATTATATTGTGGTGTGGAGAACAAACAGAGAGGGAGTACAAGGACGACTCAACATATTAAGTGAGATTGTTGAAAATTGTGGAATGCAAATCAGTGTGAAAAAAGTAAGACAATGGTGTTTACTCAAGGAGAATGGGAAGGGGAAGGAATTATAAAAAATAAAGGGACAAACCCATGAAATTGTGGTGAAGGTCTTCAAGTATTTGGGAAGCAAAGTGATGCAGGTTGCAGGGCTGGACATGGAGATCAATAAAAGAAATCATCGCCATCTGTGTCAGTGTGACGTAAATCAAGTAGCAAAAAAAAAAAGGTGGGGGATTCAACAGGGGAATGCATTCTACCAGAATGTGAGAAATATGGTGTAGAGGAAGAAAGTATCATTACTGACATACGCTGTGGAAAACTGGAAACTATCAACAAAAAATGAGGAGAATAAAATCCAGGTCAGTGAAATGAAATTTTTTAGGGATATGATAGGAAAGACAGGAACAGGCAGTAAGGTATGATGACATGAAGAAGGATATTTGAGTAAGAAAGCTTTAGGACAGAATGGAGGGAATAAACTTAGATGGTTTAGACATGTTACAAGGATGGAAGGAAGGAAGGAAATTTGAATAAGAAAGCTTTATGACAGAATGGAGGGAATAAACTTAGATGGTTTAGACATGTTAAGAGGATGGAAGAGGGAAGAATGCTGAAGCAGATGATGGAGACCCAGACAGGAGGAAGGAGGGCAAGAGGAAGACCCGGGCTAAAGTGTTTGAAACTGATCAAGAACAGAATAATTAGACGAAACCTAGAATGAAGCACAGTTAAAGAGGAACAATGGTGGTTGGACAGAAGAAGGTGGAAAGGTGCCATAAACATCCCAGTTTGGCGGAATCTGAACAAGGGAAATTGATGATGATGATGATGATGATGATGATTAGCATGAAGGGGGAAGAGTTCCAACCACTCAAAGAATTACAGTAGTGACTAGAAGAAGGAAAGTGGTCATATATAAATATTTTTATGAGAGAGGAGAAAAGTTTGGTACCACAAAATAATTAAAATAAAATTCCCCAATGTAAAATGGAACCTCGTTTCCAAGTTTAATATGCATCTAGTGTTTCCATGATAAATGTGTATTCTTTTAAATACTTGTTAATTTCCATTAAAGACATTTCTGACTTTAAGTAATAATTATAGCATATCTTTCACCCAGTCGTGAAAACTAAGCACTATGTCTGAAGAAGTTGTCACACTGTCCATGTAGTACACCAGTTTTCCTGGGCAGCACTTGCCTCAGCAGACCATAACCTTTAACGGATCATGTGTGCAAAAGTTTATTTTGTTTTAGCATATGTTTCAAAAGAAACCACTGATTTCTTCAGAATTAAAACATCAGCACCCAAAATCTGAAAGAACTTTCAACTTTTATTTGAGTTTTTCAAGTATTATGTCTACCGGGTGAGTTAGCCGTGCACGTAGAGGCGCACGGCAGTGAGCTTGCATCCAGGAGATCGTGGGTTCGAATCCCACTGTCGGCAGCCCTGAAAATGTTTTTCCGTGGTTTCCCATTTTCACACCAGGCAAATGCTGGGGCTGTACCTTAATTAAGGCCACAGCTGGATCCTTCCAACTCCTAGGCCTTTCCTATCCCATCGTCGCCAAAAGACCTATCTGTGTCGGTGCGACGTAAAGCCCCTAGCAAAAAAGAAAAAGTGTTATGTCTGACCTATGAAAAGTTTCTAAATGTAACTGCAATCATAGACATGTAATAGTTGAAATTAAATTTTCTTTTCTGTCTTTTGATATTCTAGTAATTAGTTTAATTAAAATATTGTCATTGTATGTGTAGGAAGTTATTTTTAAAATTGTAAATTTCCAGGGTATATGCAGTTCTGCGATCTACTATGCTGATCTTACACACCAAAAACTTCAAGACACTGGGTATTATGAAGACACATCTGCTTTCAAGATAAATGATGAGGTAATCAAATTAGCCTTTATGTGTTTTAACCCTCAGCTTGTGAGATGTGAATGAAAATTTAGAGAATGATGATGATGTAGATACTGCTTTTTGAAATCAAACAATCAATTCTAATCATTCTAAGTAATATATTTTGCAGAATTATATTTTGGATTTCCTTTAGTGAAGGACTAAGTTAAGATATTACCTATAATTAGAGAATAGACTTCTGTATTTCTACCAAGAAGTAATAACATTAAACAATCATCCCTTCTGTTATTTGTTGCAGTTATTAATCATTAATTTTTTTAAATTCTGAAGTGGGTTATATCATCAATTTTCAGTGCTTTTGCAAAAATTATGTGTATTACAAACTTTTCCAGATATGTGAATTCTAGTTTTACCAGTACCTTGAAAACAGTGCAGATGGTGTAAGGTTGAACTTTCAATAAACTTTTACCAAAACATACTCACGTAAAAAAATTATCAAGGCTGTAATCATGCTTATTGTTGTCAGATATGACAGCTGCATATGTGACTATATAAAGTAGTTATCATTCAAACTATTTCCACAGTATAAATATGCCATTTCTTTAAAGTCTTTAATTTTTTTTTTTTTTAATTTTTTTTTTTGCTTCTTGTAAAGGGCTTGGGACATCTTGATCATCAACTCTGTCTTCCTAGTGGATGTGTTTTGTGTGATCTTGTATAAATGTGGTGACTGCAACTAACTGAGGCTAGGACTAGTAAGGAAGTAGTCACAGCCTAAATAATCATCATCTTAGCATTGTTTCGCTGGGTCAGGTTCTGCTTTTTGAATCTTTGCATGCCTTTTCACATGGTCATGTCTGCATTTATTATGCTGTTGACTCCAAAGTTAAGAGCCAAGTTAGTGACTGCATGCAAAGCATGGCTATACCAACAAAAATATTTCTCACATTTTCTCCACAATTGGTGCAAAGCGAATTTGTCGCTGAATTGATTTGTTGGTGGTCAATAGGAAGATGCCCATCACCCAGCAAAGCATTCACATCTCTATTGCATGTGGTTGGTATTCAGTGACTCAGTCAGATAGCCAGGATTCAGCTCCGTATAGTGCAACTGGGCCTATTATTTTTTGGTATATTTTTGTTTTAAGGTGAAGAGGTAGTTCTTTTGTTGAAAAGCACACCCATAACTTCCCTCCATCACATCCATGTTGCATTTATCCTCACTGCCACTTCATTAATGATGCCTCTGTCTGCATGCAGTCAAGACTTAAGGTACCTGAAGTTTTCAGTCTTTACCAGGTTTTTTTCTGTCAACTTTCATGGTGCTGCCATTTAGGCAATTTTCCAGGTATTCTATTTTCTTGACATTAATTTGGTGGCCATATCTAGAGAGGCAGTTGTTCCGCTCTGGTGTTGGAGTTCTGTTCGGGTTGTGCCTGCAAGGAAGACATCATCTGTTTAAAGGAAGGTCCAAGAAACACACCTTTGTAGGTCTCTAGCGATGGTGCTCATGACAAGGATGGAGAGCAGTGGTGACTGTGCTGAGCTTGATATACTCCAATTTTCATGGGGAAACTTTTCAATGTGCTGGCTGCATAGCATACTCAATTGCTGGTGTTCATGTATAACATCCTGACCCAGTTGATAAGGAGTTCAGGTATGCCATGATCACAAAGGGCATACCATAACAGTTGGCATTGAACATGGTTGAAAGCCTTCTGAAGGTTCAGGAAGGTAGTCTGACATGGCTGTCTTTCTGTTGGTGTGTCTCCATTAGCATCCGGGCTGCAAAGATAGCATCATTGGTTCCAGTGCCTTTGATAAAACATCACTGGATGGGGTTCATTTTAGTGATCTCATGCAGGGGTTGATCAATAATTCTTTCAAAGATCTTAAATGTATGCGACAAAAGATGGATTTGTTGGTAATTAGAGCATTCAGCTAGATCTTCTTTATTTCTTCAAGATTGGGACTGTGATGCTTACAGTCCAGTTGGTGGGGACATGGCTGGAATTTAAAATGGCATTGAAAACGTCAGTCAACCAGTCAATTGCAGCAGCTTTTAGTTCCTGCAGCTTTCAAAGTCTGCTGGTTAGTTGTCTAGTTGTGGTGCTTTTGGTTCTTCATGCATTTGATAGCAATGGCGACCACTTCAGCTGTGCTGTATGGGATGGACCCTGGTGTTGAAACACCTTCTGGAATTGGTGCTTAAGAGAATTTGATGTTAGAAATCTCATCAAATTGCTGCCACCATCATTTAAGGATGTCATGCCAATCTTGCAGTGAAATGAAAATGAAAATCTACAACCTGTTTCCAGTCATTTGACCAGGTCAGGAATGGAATGAAAGAAGCCCCCTCCCATCTAGTGGTGAGGATAGGAATTGTGCCAGCTGTTGAACTCCTCTGGGGCAATGATTAATGACTGACAGATGAAATTAAATGACATTGAAGAGTGTTGCTAGAATGAAAGATAACAGAGGATAACCTGGAGAAAAACCTGTCCCACCTCCGCTTTGTCCAGCATAAATCTCACATGGATTGACTGGGATTGAACTACGGAACCCAGTGGTGAGAGACCGGCGTGCTGCCGCCTGAGCTAAGGAGGCTTGCAATCTTGCAGTCATTCCTCATTTTTGTTCTTAATCCATGCATGCATAATGTTTCTGTTCTAAGCTTTGGTGAGATGTTAGATTATTTTCTTGCCTTCTGTGGTTCCTAGCTCCCTGTACAAATAATTGTAATAATAATCTTTAACTTCAGCAACAGATTTCTTGGTCTCTCATGTGGCCCTTTCCCTGTCCTCCTCTGTCTTTTGCACTAACCAGTTTCTGTAAACGTTCTTCTTTTCATGAACCTTCTGCTGAACCTGAGCCGGCCACAGATATATCTCTTTATAGACATGGCAGCTGTCTGATTTTGTTGTGCCCAGCAATGTTCTAACTGCAGCAAATGACTATTCACAGATTATTACAAGCAATGAATTTCATCTTGGTTTGTGGTGGAATTATTATATATAACAAATTCCAACTTGTAAATTTGTTCCACCTTTCCACCACTTCAAAATCTTAGGATTTTTATTAGATTAAATTAACATAAATTTATTTTAAAATTAGTCAGTACATGTTTTGTTTTTCATAGAAAACATCTTCAGCCGTGATCTTGATTTACAGTTAAACTATGCATAAAAAGGTTATATAAGTAAAATACAATTAACCACTCATACAGGAAACAACTAGTCCTTGACAAGATGAAAGGTCTAAATATCTAAAGAGTCTTTAATTTTTTCTTCATTGTCACTATTTGACATCTCTTGATGTGAAAGATGTGTTATACATAAAATACCACTTGGAAAATTATCCCAAGGCAAAGGGATCTTAAAGTTTCTTGATAAATAATTTAAACAACAGTGTACAACCATACAAATTTTTGTGACGTTGAACACTTGATGTAAATGGAAAGGGGGTATTTTTTTATCAGATGAAATGGACTGATTGTATTTGGGTGGAAAGCAACTCCCTATGATGCTGTTGTGTCCAAATCTGGAAAGGAGAACAAAACTTTGAAGTTCAATAATGAAAGTTATCTGGCTGTCGTGTTTAACCCTGGAGAGGGTGCATAAAAATAACCCTGTGAGGAGGCGCGCACAGTGTTTTAGACCAGGTCAGGAAGAAATAGCAAAAATTAAGCAAAAACTATTTTTAAGATTACAAAACAAGTAAATAATTTTGAATCACTTTGTAAATAATGTTCAAAGGTATTTTAACAATACAAAAATTGGATGTTAAACAATTGACGTTTATTTTGCTTCATCACTTGATTTTTTATTTCCGTACCGCACCGAACACATGTCACTGCCCAGTGTTGTGTTCTTTGCAGATATGTCACTGGCATACACGGCATCTAGTCTTGGATTTTTTTTTTTAATTGCAGTCTTCCAGGTCCTTCTAGTTCTTGTGGAGTTGCAGAAGGCTTCACTTCTTCAAGCAATCCTAACTTTTGGCGAATGCTACTTTTCTAAAAGTTTTTCAGTTTCTCTTTTCCTTATTTCTATCCATGATGTGTTGGACTTCAGTATATATGAAGGCACTATTTTACACAAAACTGACACATTCTTTCTATATTAACGGAAAAAGTGAAATAAAACTTAACTCATAAACACGCACACGCCATGGGGCGCGCCAGGAGTTTTAGACCGGGTCTGTCAAATGATGTACTCAGGCTGAAACTGAGGAGCATGAGGCGTGGACTTTTTACCCACACTGAAAGTGGACAAGCCCAATTTAAGGTTCTTAGGGGATGGAAACTAGCTCCCCACTACGTTAACTAATAAACATTTATAACTGAACCCGGTCGAAAAGACCATGTCGCACCCTCTCCAGGGTTAATAAGACCTTGAGTGTACTCATCACCTGACACCTCTCATGGCTGACTCACACCACGTCTCCTACTGTTCTCAAAGCTGTTTTCCTTGTAGTGTTGTATCTGTGTGTACCAGCAAGGTCTGTATGGATGGTGGAGGGAGGGGGAACAACAATTGCAGAAGGAGGTGGAAGAGTGACAACATAGAAAATAGAAATATTTTATTTGATTCAATACCTCCCTTATTAAACCTACTCAGCTTCACAGGTTACAGAAGGATGAATTTTCCCCTACTTAGATGGAACATTTCTCTCCACCTCCTTCTTCCATAATTGTGATGCTGTCTTCCTTTATTTGTTTCTCTACATCTACAAGGAATGGATCTTTTTCATCTGCATGACAGCCTGCCCATGGGACTTATACTTGGAGAAAGATATGATATACCTGGCCAACACATAATTTCATTTTTATGATTCTGTTACTCATATAACTTATGTCCATCTGCACATCAACATATTTGTGGAGAAAGAAAGCAACCGCATTTCTGACTTCATTATCCATCTCCAATGTCCGAGATAATTGACCTTTCCATCATGCACAGCCAATTTCTAATTTTCATCATGTGAACATATCAACAAGTTCACAGCCATGACTAGTTAGGGTTCTGACATTGAATGAGGCAATAATTATGTAAGGACAGGTCACAGCCTAAGTAACTTTTTTTTTTATTTTTCTGGCATTCATCTGGAGTTGAGAAAGAAAACCACAGTTCACTCTATGATTAACTGGAGTAGGATTTAAGCCCATTTATGTTACCTGAGGCTGACTTCCTAAAACAAATCTTAAAATCATGACACAACAGGGAATCAAACATATGCCAGCCAGGCAAGAAGCTAGTATTCTATCTTCAAACCATAGTGGCAGACTGAAATCTTTTCCTGTTCTAATTACAGATGTGTGTGACAGTGAATGATCTTGAATATGTACGACAATCATTGTCCATGTTGGGTGTTGACCTTCAAGTGGAGGCAATTCTGGAAGCTGTTGAGGCAGCCACAGGGGATGGCAGTCGACAGCAATGGAGGCAAGCATTGAATGGCCTTCTTGATGATGCAATTGGTCATTTAGAAGTCCATGCTCTGCAAGTTATCAACAGAGTTGCAGTAAAGGTACCAATTTTCTTTAGCTTATGAAATGCTTGATTTTTTTAGATTTCAAAACCCCTTTGGAACTTGTCTGTGAAAATGTTTGGGAAATAATTCAAAACCAGAACTGTCTGCTGTTAAATGTATATATAGGTATAAATTTTTGTTACAGTATCCCTCTCTCTCTCTCTCCTGGAACCAGTCCTTATGTATTTCTTGAACAATATCCACCATCAATTTTGCAATTGTTCATATGTTGTGACTAATAGTAAAAAAAAAAAATATTAAAAATTTTTGGAAGTCTACCTCATACAAGACTGAGAGATGCATATCACATGTAAGGTGATATGAGCTATAATGCAGTACCTATTAGATTATGCAAATATTATTATCATTGTCAACTGTAAGTGGTTTCTGAGTATACAGTTTCTCCTGTTTACAATCCATTTGCACTCAATGCTGTCTGTGCTGAACAACCCGATTCTAGCATGAAATGTATGTCCATGCAGAATGCACTCGATAGGTGGGGGAGGACGTCCATGCAGAATGTACGTGTTGGATGGGGGAGGATAAGGCTGCATCTGGCAGAAAATGTGTATCAACCATTTTGGAATCTTTATGACTACAACGCTCTTACTCAAATGGTTTTAAGGCAGTAGATATGGTTTTTGCACCAAAGCAAGCAATCTTTGGCATGTTTGAGGGTTGATGTTTGTGACCTTCATGGTTTGTTTAAGCTGGTCCTTATAACACTTCAAAGGAGCACCACAGAGATCTTGTGCCTACAGAAAGTTCACCATACAGGAACTGACAAGGAAGCCTGATGTCACTCATATGGCAGACATGTCCAGTCCACCATAGCTGATGGCCAATGATGAAGGCTTCTTCACTGTTCATGAATGCTTTTTCAGGAACTGCAAGATTGGAGACATGATTCTCCCATTTTATATTTAAGATAGAAAACATTTTCTCTTGATGAAAACAGATGTCATGGCAGTACAGAGTCCAGGTTTTAAATCCATAGAGTGACGTTGAGATGATTACTGCTTTATACACCAAGAGTTTGATATAAATTGTTAGGTTTTATCCAGAAGACCTGGTGGGATAGATGATCACATGCTAAATGGGCAGCAAGGAGTCTGTTTTCCACATCCTCTTCTGAGGTTCATTGTTTATACAAGATGATCCCAAGGTATGAAAAGTGTTCTACCTGTTACAGAGTCACATCTGAGATACTTTTCTGTCTTGAAAATTCTGGGTACTTCAAACTAATTGCATTCAAACACTGAACAATGTGATACTACTTACTTAACAGCTAAGGAATTCACAGCCAGCTTCACAATGATAATATAAGTAGGTTCTGGGCTTGTAAGCCTTAGTCCAATTGGATTAGTGGCTTCCATTATTTTACCAGATACTATGTCCAGCATTTACAAGGGTATGCTCTCTCCAATGCTCACTAATCCTTGAAAATTTCAAGTGTAGTATCTGGTGAAATAATGGAAGCTTAACACAGTCTACAAGCTCAGAAAACTTTTTCTATTATCATACTACTTAGCGAAGAAAGTACAATATTCAAAAGCTTTTGCATTTCATATCAATAAGTTTGTTTCTCACTGATAATCATCACCACCCTTCAACTGTCTCCAGTTGCCCAGGTGCCATACAAGAGCGCTTTCATCTTCGTCTATCCAGGTACATTTCTTCCTTCTCAACTTGGTACACAGATGTCTATCAGGTTTTCACCCCCCCTGGTTTCTGCCACCATAGCCATAGGGCCCTATGATGTCTTTGCAGCCTTGCCCATCTGTCCCAACTTGGGCATTCAGGTCTCCCACTACAGGTTTCTCACAACAATGAGTGATTCACACTTTAACTTCATGCACATAATATAATCACAGAGGTGAAAAATTCCATCATATATGAGGATGCCCCATGCATCTTCAGTGTAGAAGTGCAGCTGAGCAAGAGTAATATTTTGTTAATTACATCTGTGATATGATTTTTCACTACTATTATACTGTATAGAGACCTGCAAAAGGTGAGGTAATTTTCCTGAAAAGTGCTGTTATTTTCTTTAAACACTGAGGTTATTTTACACATTGTTTATTAACCATGGCGCTTAGATATATTGCAAGATAACTGTAAAATCAGCCTTTGATGGGATCAAGGTAATAGGGCTAATGTTTTGCGCTTGTAGTACTGTACCAGCCTTCTTCATCAAGTTCTAGAAATGGTACAGCTTACCAAAGGACAGGATTTCAGACCTCGTCATCTTTGTAATATGTGGTTCAGTAATAGCATGTGTTAAACAAAATTCTCTCCTGATAACATTTTCCTTTTCACACAGTACTTGTTGAAACAACATAAAGTCAGTTGTAAAAAAAAAAAAAAAAAAAATGTTGGGCAACAGAACAGAAATGTGTAAATTCTTTTTCGTCTTGTTGTGAATTATGGTAAGTGATAATGTTCTCTCCAAAACAAATGATTGTGATGATTTTAAACTTGTTTTATGTCACAATGGATAAGTTTTACAAAAACTTCTGGGATTCTCTGAAAAAGCCTGTGGACACAGCAACATGTGTTGGAAGTTGTCAAGAAAGTTAATGATGCAAAAGTGGCCATCACAGCTGGGAAAAGTTGAACTTTATCTCATTATAACTTAAACAAAAGATATGATATCAGGAAAGTAGGGGAAGGGAATGTAATGATTTTAAAAGGAATGACCATAAGGAGGATGTCCTGCATATTATACCAGTTTACGATAATTATGATAAATTATTAACTGTTCATAGGTCCTGCGGTTATGATGGCTGTTATTAAATTATTTACGCTCTGAATTAATTTGTGATTCTATAACCTGTAATTTAAATTTTTCTGTCTTCATGCAAAGTTTGCCAGAAAGAAATCTTATGCCAGGAAAAGTATTATATTGAGCCGTAATCTGTCCCAGTAATATTGCAGGGAAAAAGATCCTTGGATCTTCTCTGTTCAGTGATGTAATGAGGAACTCCCACCACCATAAAATCAGATCCTTCATTGCTGAGGAACTTTGTAGGAAAAGTTTTCATGTGCATGAAGATAGGCAAGGCTACACAATAGACCGAACTACAGTAAAACCTCATTAGATGTTTCTACAGAAGACAAGGAAAAAAGGATGTGTAAAGCAAGAAAACGTACAACTGAATACATGAATAAAAACTATCAAACAGGGATATGGAAACAAGAGATACAATTTTTCTGACACGTGGGTATTTTGTGTTGTGTATCCACAGGTACAATGAAAACTATATCTACCATTTCTAAAGATGAGAAGAGAGTATTAAAAGGTCTGAAAAACATGAGAGAACAAACAACAGTGCACTGAAAGGTGTGAAGAACACCGGACAACAAATATGAAAACATATGCACTGGGGCTCATAAAAGTATCAAAGTATTATTGGAAATCAAACACTTTCTGAAACAAATGTTAGTAGAACAGTGAGTTATTAAACATTATTTTCTGGTCACACTCTTAGACAATGAATTGGAGGTTATACTCGACCACATGCAACTGTGACAGGATGGTCATTTTGAATCCGACAAAATTTTGACCAACGAGTGATCGAGTCGAAACTCGAAGGTGTGAGTTACAACATTCACGTCACCTCTGCACACTTAAAGATGCAGATGCCAGTCCACTTTCTGACAGATTTTAATTTTGTCTTCTTTAGTAAGGAATTTCACAGTCCGGCCCCATGGTGTAGGGGGCAATGCATCCGCCTGTCACTCGGCAGCCCCGGGTTCGATCCCCGGCTGGGTCGGGTTTTTAGTTGTAAATGATTAATATCCCTGGCCTGGGGACTGGGTGTTTGTGTCCTCCCTAATGTTCCTTTCCTCACATTCAACACTCTACACTTCCTCCATTCCAATTACACGCAGGTTCATATCACATGGTGCAAGTAGGGGCAAAAGATCTCTATAGGTCGACACCCCGAACAAATAGCATTTAAAAAAAAAGGAATTACATGACATTTTCCATATCCATAACTAGGCTATCATAAGATAAATATGCACCACACTGGTCAACTTCACATGATTTTGTTCCTAATCCAGATGTAGGCTATCACGCGACAAATTTTTGCTACCCTTCACTGTACCACTCAACACAAAATACATTTCTAACTTCTGAATGGAATGCAAAATACAAGCACAAACAAGCTCATTGTGTTATTCAGCAATCTCACTGCTAACCGGCAAGCAAAACTGAGCATTCCTGAGGCTTGCGATTTGCTCCCCACAGGTGCAACATGTCCTGTGAAATTAAAGAATTCAAGGCCTTTTCCTGCTATCATGCAATGCTACTGTTGCAAGGGCTCGTACTTGACTTGGAAATCATGTTCCTTTCACAAGGGATGACAAATAGGTTGTTTTTTTTTTGTTTTTTTGTTTTTTTTCAGGACTAGGAAAAATGTGGTCATACCAAGCTGTAATAATGAATCATGATGCAACGTACCGAGCTCGATAGCTGCAGTCGCTTAAGTGCGGCCAGTATCCAGTAATTGGGAGATAGTGGGTTCGAGCCCCACTGTCAGCAGCCCTGAAGATGGTTTTCCGTTGTTTCCCATTTTCACAACAGGTAAATGCCGGGGCTGTACCTTTATTAAGGCCACGGCCGCTTCTTTGACTTCCTAGGCCTTTCCTATCCCATCGTCGCCATAAGACTCATCTGTGTCGGTGCGACGTAAAGCAAATAACAAAATAAAAAGAAGCATGATGCAATAAGTGAGGTATTTTATATAGATTTAATATGATGAGAATTGGGACTTCGAATTTAAGATGTGCTAAATGGGAAAACTTGATAATGCGGAACACACTAATGAGGTTTCACTGTATCAGATTTGAACATCATCTAGGCCAGCCTGAAAAAGAAATCACTGAGAAAGGGGGCATATACAGCCCAACAATACCTTACTACAAAGGTAATAGGGCTAATGCTTGGTGCTTCATCAAGTTCTAGAAATGGTACAGTTTACCAAAGGACAGGATTTCAGACCTCGGCATACTTGTAATATGTGGTTCAGTAGGAATAGCGTCTCTTAAATAAAATTCACTCCTGATAACGTTTTTCTTTTCGCACAGTATTTGAAGAGTATGACTGTAGACATGTGTGTTACGCTAAAGCAGTTGCGGTCTAATATCCTCGATGAAGAAACTCTCCCTCATCATCTCGTAAACCAGTCTTGCTGGTGATGTTATTCCTACTCCTAATACTCGTTTCATGAAACGTGCCTTTACCCTCTCAATCTTGCTCAGGTCTCCGACTGTCAGTTTGTCCCATGTTACATCGATTTCATATGTTGCTGTTGGAAATATAACTGAACTAAATATGAATATTGCTGTTTTTGTTGCTAGTTGTTTGTGGTTTTAGATGGAATAAATAGTTTTTATTGCTGCTCCTGCTCTCTCTTGTATGTGGATACTGAATGATCTGAGCATTTTTAAAATAGAATAATACCAAGATATTTGAATTTTGGTACTATTCCTCATGATTTGTCCGAGTGTCTTTTACTGCTTGTTTACCTTCCTTTCTATTATTTGTTTGTTTTGTTTTCCGATGATTCATTTTCAGGTTATCTTCTGCCCACATCTCAAGTTCATCTATAATCTGCTAAGTTTTTCTGTATCAGGTGATCCTATTGCCATGTCATCTTCATACATGATCAGTGTTGATGAGTGGTTTCTGATGATTTTTGTGATGTATGCTATCATAATGTTGATGCCATGATCGCAAAGGGCATACCAAAACAGTTGGTGTTGAACATAACCAGAAAGTGGTGGAACCAACTAGAAGGAAGAATGTTCTGGATGTGGTGCTGGTAAAACCAATTAAGCTATAAAGAGAAACTGAATTAATCACAAAGCTGTTTTCATCCTAGTTAAAAATAAATGCGATAGCAAGGAAAGTTGTACAAGCAGAACTATGAGGTAGTACCATACGGTTGATAAGGCAGAGAGTTTTTTCAAAGTAATTATGATCAGTGGAAAACAGTCAATACAAATGTAAGCAGCCTGTGGGATGGGTTTGAAGTAATTGTTGAGGAATGTGAAAACAGGTATGTATCTTCAAAGGTGGTAAGGAATGATGAACATCTGTTGGGTTTTCCTCAGGCTAGAGGTTCCCTTTGCAAGCATTTATTTTCTTGCTTCTGAGTCACTGATAGGGATTTTGTTACTCAGCTGGCTTGGGTAAGGATTTTACAAATTTTTCTAAGAAAAATTCAAAATGATGAAATATTTTTAGTGACCACCGTAAACTTTATTTATAAGATTGAATGGGCAACAACCATATATTTGGGACAAAGTCTAGTAGGACACTGAAAAATTTTAGACAAAAATCTGAATATCTTGTTTACAAAAATTAATCAGGTAATGGTATTTCAACTGTTTCCTCTAAGTATCTAAAATTCTCTTAAAAATGATTATTTGAGATTCTTAAGTATATCTGAAAGTCCAGCTTGCAGGATGAATGTTTACTGTAGTGGCATAGGGCACCAGGTTCATTTCAAGGATGAGTTCACATTTGCTAAATTGAGATACTTCTTCATCAGCGCTCTGTCATGTATTAGAGTCTACTACTTCTCTCTCTCTCCCTAAAACTACTTCCTCTTCCACAGACTGTAAGACATAACACCCTTGCCTCATCAATCATTTCAGCGATAAGGAATCGACTGAATGAATTCCTAACATCATTACACAAGTAAGTCACTGGGTACAATCAACACTGTTGCTGTTGTACTTCTGTTGAACTGGATTGGTGGTGCGGGCTCTAACAAGACACTTCATTGCACCACTGCACAATAATCCCGCTTCCTACGAATTAATACCCCTCACTACAATGCCACTGACCTCAAACAAATTTAAGGAATGTGGGGAGAGGTATGTGGCAGCTAAGATCTCAAAATTGGTAAATAAGCCCAATCAAACAAAATAAATTTGTGCCAGGTCACAAAAGACCCTGCGCCATCACTCCCGGATTAACAGAGGAAAAGCTTGATGAAATAGGAACTCCCTTAGAAAGAACTCCAACAAAATCCCTGTCGTGTCTCGCCATACAAGCTAATGTGTCATTATCTTCTACCCACAAAGTAACAAAACAGTTAACGACCAAGCCTTATTAGGCCATCATTGCCCAACATTTAAGAGAACAAGACAGTTTTGCTAGGGTCCGGTACTGTAACTGGTTTTATAAATGAAGTTGTAGGGGGTCTACTGTCTATGATGTCATTTATTTTGCCATATTTTGATATATTTATCCATTTTGGGTCAGCTCAAGATCGTAGATTTTGTGTTTGTTTGTTTGTTTGTTTGTTTGTGTGTCTGTTTGTTCCACCATCATGGGTAAACAGCTGAATAGAACTTGACCAAACTTTATGTTTAGAGTCTACTCATCCAGGATCAAGTTTCAATATGCATATCTATTAAAAATCACTGAATAGACTGGGTGTTTGTAGGGAGACCAGAAGAGTTTTCTCCTACACTATTAATTATATGTAAATATGTAGACAATATGTGAAATGCCCATTCATTTTAAATCACTTTTGTCTTGTCATAATTTCGCTTACTCTACAAATGATGGAGAAACCTTCTATCTTCTACGGGTTTCATGCTCTGCAGCCAGTGTCAGTCACCCTCACAGACACACAGTTATTTGAAGGATCCAAAATAGGAGAAAATCATAAGATACATAATATTTCGTTCGGCTTGAAAATTAACGTCACCTAATGTAACTGAACACCAAGTAAACATGAGGTAGAACTTTTCACTTTGGTGTCTGTCTGTCTATTCCTAAAAGTGGAAAACTGCTGGACTTATTTCAACCAAACTAGGTATTTGGAATCTACTCACTCAGGATTGTGTTATCAGATGCATATGATGTCATGGTAATCACATGGAGTTGGTATTTATAGGAAGATTATTCTCAAATGTTTTTGTTAACATTAGGTCTAACAAAAGACTGTATATAACAAACATTTAAGAATATGTTATTTCCATTTGTTTATACTATGTTCTATTTATCATATGACAGATAATAACACATATGATTATGAAAAATTGGATGTTTAGTCCAAGTCCCATATCACTTCAAGGTGGGTACTGGGAAAAACTAAAGAGCCATTTTACTCTTTTTGATAGGACAGATATTAAGGAAGGTATCATCTACATCGGAGCATCATGCCAGAGGTCAGGGATACAATATGCAACCTGAGAACCATGGAGAATTTTGCACAACTTTGGACCAGGAATTGTACCGTGCAATAAATTCAGAAATCGTCCTCATTCTCTTTCTCAACTTTGTTCAGTTTCATCATGTGCAACAACCCTAAATGCAAATCAATGGTGATTGGCGAAGTTATGTTTACTACCAGTACTGTAAAACTCAAATGGCTTCTGTACTGGGTATCCAGAAGTATGCAAATTGAAAATTAATTCTTTATATGTAATTACAATTGGTGTATACAGTTCAAGGACATTTGTACATTGGTACATCCTATTGACAGCGGAAGTTTTCATTTACACTGACTGACAGAGCAAATGCAACACCAAGGAGGAGTGGTTCGAAAGGGATGAAAGTTGGGGAAAAAACAGAGTCGGCACGGAAGAATAAATGATGTTTATTTCAAACCGATATGCAGGTTACACAATGCGCACGGCATCGACTCAGTAGGATGTAGGACCACTGCGAGCGGCAATGCACGCAGAAACACGTCGAGGTACAGAGTCAATAAGAGTGCGGATGGTGTCCTGAGGGATGGTTCTCCATTCTCTGTCAACCATTTGCCACAGTTGGTCGTCCGTACGAGGCTGGGGCAGAGTTTGCAAATGGCGTCCAATGAGATCCCACACGTGTTCGGTTGGTGAGAGATCCGGAGAGTACGCTGGCCACGGAAGCATCTGTACACCTCGTAGAGCCTGTTGGGAGATGCGAGCAGTGTGTGGGTGGGCATTATCCTGCTGAAACAGAGCATTGGGCAGCCCCTGAAGGTACGGGAGTGCCACCGGCCGCAGCACATGCTGCACGTAGCGGTGGGCATTTAACGTGCCTTGAATACGCACTAGAGGTGACGTGGAATCATACGCAATAGTGCCCCAAACCATGATGCCGCGTTGTCTAGCGGTAGGGCGCTCCACAGTTACTGCCGGATTTGACCTTTCTCCACGCTGACGCCACACTCGTCCGCGGTGACTATCACTGACAGAACAGAAGCGTGACTCATCGGAGAACACGACGTTCCGCCATTCCCTCATCCAAGTCGCTCTAGCCCGGCACCATGCCAGGCGTGCACGTCTATGCTGTGGAATCAATGGTAGTCTTCTGAGCGGACGCCGGGAGTGCAGGCCTCCTTCAACCAATCGACGGGAAATTGTTCTGGTCGATATTGGAACAGCCAGGGTGTCTTGCACATGCTGAAGAATGGCGGTTGACGTGGCGTGCGGGGCTGCCACCGCTTGGCGGCGGATGCGCCGATCCTCGCGTGCTGACGTCACTCGGGCTGCGCCTGGACCCCTCGCACGTGCCACATGTCCCTGCGCCAACCATCTTCGCCACAGGCGCTGCACCGTGGACACATCCCTATGGGTATCGGCTGCGATTTGACGAAGCGACCAACCTGCCCTTCTCAGCCCGATCACCATACCCCTCGTAAAGTCGTCTGTCTGCTGGAAATGCCTCCGTTGACGGCGGCCTGGCATTCTTAGCTATACATGTGTCCTGTGGCACACGACAACACGTTCTACAATGACTGTCGGCTGAGAAATCACGGTACGAAGTGGGCCATTCGCCAACGCCGTGTCCCATTTATCGTTCGCTACGTGCGCAGCACAGCGGCACATTTCACATCATGAGCATACCTCAGTGACGTCAGTCTACCCTGCAATTGGCATAACGTTCTGACCACTCCTTCTTGGTGTTGCATTTGCTCTGTCAGTCAGTGTATATTGTAAGGCCATATGGGGAGCCAGTAAGTGTATTCTTTATGACAGTACTATAATTTAATTACATACATATTGTATACTAGCATTTGTACCTGTTCTTTGCATGGGAATTTGCAGTAAATTAAATGTTTCCTTCAGGAATTCATGAGAAGTAACATGGCTCTATTCACACGTTTCATGCGACATGTTAAATCTTGTAGGACTCAATGCAGCCCTCCTTCCAAAAAATGTTGAGCGTGTTCTAGCTGATGTCTGGGAAGTCTGTGCCTAATATAATGGATACTACCTCTTGAAGTTAAACATAAATAAATTCTTCTCCTCCTTGCCTGGTATTGTTCACAGACTTTTTATTTTCCTTTGATGTGGAAAATTTGAAATAATTTAAGAACAGACTAGGTAGAGAACTGATATGGAATTTGCCGCATGTGCAACAACCCTAAACGCAAATCAATGGTGATTGGTGAAAATATTTTTACTACCAGTACTGTAAAACTCAAATGGCCTCTGTACTGGGTATCCAGAAGTATGCAAATTGAAAATTAATTCTTTATATGTAATTACAATTAGTGTATACAGTTCAAGGACTACCTTTTTTTTTTTTCTTTTCTTTCTTTCAATACTGAACTTGAAAATTCTGTACCATGTTATAAACCTTCATTCCTCTACCAAATACCTCTGTATTTCAGTAGCTTATTCTGTAATTGCGATATTCTCCAGCATTAGGTTTATGTTATAGCTTTTATGTCCCACTAACTAGCATTAGGTTTATAATTTCTATATTTTCTTCCTAGCTTCATGACTGTCAAATTTAATAGTCTTTCGTTGGTTTTCTTTCTATTACATATGGTTCTCATGCCTTTTCTCCTGTGTCTGTCCTATGTTTCTTGTCTTCTCTGTCTTGTATAATCCGTTTGTTTTTTGTATGTCCATTTTATGTGTTAAACAGGGTTTCTCTTTATCTTACACTTCCCACACCAAGAATGGTAGTGGTGAAGATCTCTGAAGAATAGCCCCTTGAATGTGTAGATTTCCATTCAATCTAATGATGAGTTAGTCAGGGTCAGAAGAATTGGAACTGAAAAGGAAAATGAAGGTGGAGTTGTGTTTGTCCTTGTCTCTTCCTACTGTCACTTCATCTTCCCTGCTAGTCAACCATTCTGTGTGTGTGTTCCAGTTCTTGTTCTCAGCTTCCTGTCTGTCTTTGTAACTGACATAACACTCAAAATCTTAAATAGCAAGAAGTATATCACAAAACATTGAAATTACAATGAAAATGATTTTGTAAATGTATTCTAGATGCGACCAGCCTTGAAGAAAGCAATGTTCCACTTGGCCTGGTCTCCAGATTCACTACCAACTCCAGATGCCATCTCGCCCCTGCTGGAGTATCTCGATGGACATCTTGTAGGACTCAATGCAGCCCTCCTTCCAAAAAATTTTGAGCGTGTTCTAGCTGATGTCTGGGAAGTCTGCCTTCTTGAATTGGGTCATCAGATGGATGGAAGTGCTGGAGTAAGTATTTCTGATCAAAATATGATGAAACTCTGTTCAAAAGATTTTCTGTTGCAGAAATTGTTTGTAAATGTTAACAGATACCTCATATCTTATCCCTTTTATTTGTGCTGAGGTAAGATGATCAAATAATGACACATGTACCCTTAATTAGAAATTGTAAGCTGAAATATCTTTAAATAAGGTATTTCAATTTGATCTCAGATGGCAACTAATAATTCTGATAACAGTTATTGGGGCTGCTTAGCCGAGATGGTAAAGGTGTGCTTGGTTCACCTGGAAGGGTGTGGGTTCAGTTTCCTGTCAGGAAGAAAAGAAAAACAAAATACACAAAATAAGGGCAACTAAAGGTAATATGAATAAATGAACAACAGGATGTGGATGATACTTGACAACCCTACCAGGATCGTAACTTGGTAGCACATTTTTGAGCAAAACTATCAGGTTCCTTAAAAATATAAATTATTAAACAAAAAATTTCTCAGTAGCATTCAAGAACTTGATGCTGAAACATACATACCATAACTATATTAACAAATATTAATACTGTGCTCCATGGCACTCTCAGAATGATTTAAAGGTATTATTAATGCTGTTAATCTGAAATCATCGCCTGGCTTACAAATAAGGTAACAGTTGAGGTCTAGGAGTATAAAACAATAAATACCTATTACCTTAAGATCCTATCATTAAAACAACTATTAAAGGATACCAATCAACTTGGCAGCTATGCTCGTAGGCACATGAGGGTTGGTAGTCTTGCCCTCAGAACCCAAGAGATCTTCCATGCAGCAAATAAATGCCATCAGGTTTAAAAGTTATATCAAAGAAATGTAAATTTTAGAAACAAATGTTAAACAATAGCAAATTAGAAAATGCAAATAAGCTAATGGACATCAAGGGATTATAAAAATATGACCTTGCAATTACTGTGACGTACCATGAGGCGGCTGCATATCCAGTTACAAATCTATTTTGGGATTGAAGATTCCCTAATTCCATTTGGCTAGTCCCATTCTACCGGAAACAGGCAAACAAAATGATTACAATAAAATGATTTTAATATTATAATTTATATAGGAAGGTTGCCTGCCTCCAAATAAAAATGCATCATAGCATTGAAAAGCACTTTCCTGATTAAATTAAATCATTAAAGATGCAAGGCCACCCTGTAATATTTCTGCAAGTGAAAAGTTTAAGACATGTTAAAGAAAATAAAAATTACATTATCCCCTAGGCCGGAACTCCCTGGGTGGAGCAATAGTTTAGAACTGACACATCCGCCTTGACATAGAATCAAGATCAGATGGCGAGACACTAACTCCCTTCTTAGGATATAATTCCCCCATTTGCAGGTGACACACTTCTAAAACAAGAGAACCAATCGACCAATCATGTGTGGAATTTCATCAGGGTAGCATTCGCGTCTTCTTTGACAAGGGTGGAATGTTCTTGCACCTTTTGACATAGACCAGAACACCAGCAACAAGGATTCTTTCTGGTATCATTCCCATACTCTCTGATATTCTCCAGAACACCAGAAACAAGGGTTCCTTCTGGTGCCAGCAAGACGTGAGAACTAAATAGTCAGACCTGCCATAGGGTGCCCAACCAGTCTTTATTACCATTTTACTGTGCAGAACCAAGATTCAGTTTTCCTTATTATTATTATTATAATAATGAAAAAAATGAAATGGCATATGGCTTTGAGTGCCGGGAGTGTCCGAGGACATGTTCAGCTCGCCAGATGCAGGTCTTTCGATTTGACACCCGTAGGTGACCTGCGCTTCATAATGAGGAAGAAATGATAATGAAGACGACACATACATCCAGCCCCGTGCCTGAGAAATTAACCAATGATGGTTAAAATTCCTGACACTGCCGGGAATCAAACCTGGGACCCCTGTGACCAAATGCCAGCATGCTAACCATTTAGCCATGGAGCCAGACCATAATAACAACAACAACAACGATAATAATAATAATAATAATAATAATAATAATAATAATAATAATCTCTTGTTAAAGTAAAGTTTCAACCCAACAGGAAGAAAACCAAAACAATCAGGAACCCAAGAATCGACCCTGAATTTCTGAGACAGAACTCAGACAATTTCCTTGCGAATATCTCCAACGATGCTCCTTCAAACTGGCTAGAACTCAAGGACACACTCTTGAAAGCTTCACAAAACATCAGCAATCCCCCAAGGAAACGCAAACACAGGTGGTGGAATGACACCTGTGACAAGGCCATAGAAGTCAGAATTAGGTCCTGGCTAAACTGGAGTTCCCATAAAACTGATCAAAATCGTGATGAATTCTTCAAAACACAGAAACAAACCTCAAAAATCATCAGATCTGAAAAACGAAAATATGATCAAAACAGACTGGTAGAAATAGAAGATGATTTCAAGAAAAACAATACACGGAACTTCTACAGAACATTCAGAGAAGAATTATCCAATTACCAGGCACCTAGTCTCTGTTTCAAACGTACAGATGGGACTTTGGAAACAAGTAATAAGGGAAATTGTGAACTCCTAGCAAACCATTTCATGGACCTTTTAAACTGTGAATCTCCAAAGGAACAATTCACCTATGAAAAACCAACACCTAATCCAGATTCAGAACCCCCCACATTACAAGAAGTCAAACAAATAATCAGAGATTTAAAAGACAACAAAGCACCAGGAGAAGATGGAATAATCGCTGAAATGTTGAAAATTGGTGGTGACAAACTGGCCCAGAGTATTCAAAAAATCTTACAGGACATTTGGTTTTCTGAAGAAATTCCGGAGGATTGGAAATGCGCATTGATTCACCCACTTCACAAGAAAGGAGACAAATCAGATATTAACAACTACAGAGGAATTTCTCTCCTCTCACTCGTATATAAAATCTTCTCTAAAGCTCTACTTAATAGATTAGAGAAACAAACAGACCACCTGATTGGAGATTATCAGGCTGGATTCCGAAAAGGGAGATCCTGCGCAGAACAAATCCTAAACCTAAAAACCATACTGCAGATTCGCAAAACCAAACAAACAGTAATCACCTTTGTTGACTTCAAAAAAGCGTATGATTCCATAGATCGGCAGACCCTGTTCAACATACTAGAGGAATTTCAAGTCGACAGGAAAACGAGGGAATTGATTAAACAAACTCTGACCAACACAACATCAAAAGTTAAGTTCTTGGGAGAAATTTCTGAACCGTTCGAAATCAGAACTGGCGTCCGACAGGGAGATGGACTATCCCCATTACTATTCAATTTAGTTTTGGAAAAAGTGATTCGTGAATGGAGAAAAGAAACTAAAGGTATAAACATTGGCAGACTTCTTAAAGACAAAATTCACCTTGACTGCTTAGCTTTCGCAGATGACCTTGCGATCCTTTCAAACAACAGACAAGAAGCAATCCAATCCATAGAAAAGTTGAATGAAATAGCCGCAAAAACCGGACTTCAAATTTCATTTGAAAAGACGCAGTTTATGGAAGGAACTAAATCAAGATTCGACAATCAACCATTAATCACCAACTGTGGAATAATTTCCCAAGTAGACAAATTCAAATATCTAGGTGAAATTATTCAGCCAGCAGGGTTAAATCAGGAAGCTAACAAAGAAAGAACTGCTAAACTGCAAAGGGCTTACAAAATCACATGGAACAGATACAACAAAAGATGTATATCAAAAAATGCAAAATTACGACACTACAATACAGTCATCAAACCAGAGGCACTTTATGCATCTGAAACACTGATCATTGGCGGCAGGTCACAAATGAAAAGCATTGAGAAACAAGAGAGGAAAATTCTCAGAAAAATCCTAGGACCAAAGTTCGAAAATGGAATTTGGATGAAAAAGAAACCACACGAAATTTTTCAATTCACAGAAAAAATCACAGATACCATCAGAAAGAGACGACTAAAATTCTACGGACACCTACACAGAATGGATAACAACAGGCTGACAAAGAAAATTCTAAATCTAGCTCTAACCCTGAAAATCCGCAACAATTGGTTAGCAGAAATTCATGAAGATCTACAAGAAATGGGTATTGAGGACGAAACCATTCAAGATAGAATGAAATTTAGAAGCTTAGTAAACAAACATAAATTTGCAGAGAAACCAACAAGAAAAAATACAGGCTGGACAGAAACACGCAGAAACGAACACAGTGAAAAAATGAAGAAATATTGGGAAGAAAAGAAGAAGAAACATTGTGCAAAATAAGTTCAAACGCGCTCCACAGCTGGGCACAACGAATCAAAAAAAATATAATAATATTTTTATGAGGGACTGTGGAAAATCTTCAAAAGACACTTTTGAAGGGTCTGCACTCCACAAGTGTGTGGGATTCTTACCCACTAAAAATCACACACCCTTTTCCCACCATGTGTATCATCACCCCAGAACTGCCCTCACATTACTTCAGGGTGATGTCATGCTTACTTAGTCTTTCAGACTTCTTCTTGCTTTATTTCTCCTTTGCGGGCGTTCGTACACTTCCAAATCCCTCTTCTTCTGACGAAGGATATCCTCCACATACACTGCCACACGATCCCAGGATTCCTGGTTTCATAGCATCACAGAAATAATATTATCTGGCATCAGTTCTCCCAAGTCAGTTTCCACACATTTTCTCTTTATCACCCAATGGCCGCACACACAGAAGGTGTGAAGTATATCATCGATGTCGTCACAGTACATGCATGCTGCATCACTCGCTCCGCTCACTCCATGCAGGAATTTTTTAAAATATACATGTCCTGTTAGAAGCTATGTGACCGAGCTCGATAGCTGCAGTCGCTTAAGTGCAGCCAGTATCCAGTGTTCGGGAGATAGTAGGTTCGAACCCCACTGTCGGCAGCCCTGAAAATGGTTTCCCATTTTCACACCAGGCAAATGCTGGGGCTGTACCTTAATTAAGGCCACGGCCGCTTCCTTCCCACTCCTAGCCCTTTCCTGTCCCATCGTCGCCATAAGACCTATCTGTGTCGGTGCGACGTAAAACAACTAGCAAAAAAAAGAAAAAAAGAAGCTATGTGAGGTAATAATTGACATCATGAACCATTTCAATGCCTGGGCCATTTATTCCGAGGGTCACTTTCCCATCTAAGTTGCCATCGCCTCATCCATTGACTGAAGGCACGCTTCTTTGCACATTTCTTTCCCAGGTCTCCTTGGGTACACCAGATTTTTTGTCGCTCCAATGCAAGTAGATCTACTGGGGCTGTTGCTGCTACCGTGAGGATTGCAGGTTCAGAAACTATGCCATATGCACTTGCAATATGTAAAGCTGCTTTCTGTTGTACGGCAGCTATCCTTCTCCGATACCAAGCAAATCTCAAGATCAGAGCCATACAGGAGCATTGACTGATTCGTCGACATGAGAATGCGTTGTTTACTGGATTTGGAATCTTTAATATTTCCCAGCAGTCTACTAAGTGCAGTCATGTATTTTACTGCCTTATCTGTCACTCTCTGAATATGATTCCAGAATGTGAACTTGAAGTCAAGTGTTACTCCTTGATATTTTGTACTCATAGACATTTCAATCACTAACTCTCCAACAGTCATTGGCACAAGAGTCTCAATCCTTTTCTTCGTCAGAAGAACTATCTCTGTTTTGTTCTGCTAGTGTTAGCTTGTGACTCATCATTCATTCTTTTATGTGCTGCATCACCTGGTTCTGTTTGATTTGAGCCATTTCAACATTACGAGCCACTATCAAAGCGGCCACATCATCAGCATAGCCCACAAGCTTCGTGTCCTCTGGCATCTCCAAACATAACAAGCCATTATACATGATGTTCCATAGATCTGGGCTAAGGATCGATCCCTGTGCTATACCAGCGTCAGTTGTTTTGTCCTTTGTCCATCTTCCATATCATACCATAGAGTGTGATCATTGAAGTAGTCTCTCATTATACGCATAAGATACTGTGGTAGCTTGAAAGTTTCTTCAAGAGCTTCCAACATGTCGTTCCACCTTGCCGAACTGAAAGCATTCTTCACATCCTGGGTCACAAGAAGTGTCAATGTACGGAAATGATGATTGCCCATTTGTGCTCTTTCTGCTGTATTCACCACCTCCCACACTGCATCTATCACTGAGTGCCTTCTCCAAAATCCATGCTGTCAAACAGATAAATCCCCTGCTAGCTGAACTGCTGAGAGAATTCTTGGCTGCAGAAGTTTCTCCAGGCCTTTTCCAGCTGTGTCCAACATACATAAAGGTCTATAACTACCAGGTTTTCCTTTGCTGATCAAAACCAATCGGGCCATTTTCCATCGGGGACTAAAAACACCCGCTTGCAGGCAGTGATATTCAGCAACAGTTCTGGACAGAGTTCTGATATTATCTTTAGCACTTCTGCAGGTATACCATCTGATCTTGGAGTCTTCTTGTTTCTAAGAGAGTTAATAGCTCTATTCAGATCCTCTACTGTGAAGAGGGGTATATCATCCAGTTCTTTTTCATCGTCATAGTCAATCCTCTCTGGATGGTCGGGGAATAGTGTATCCACAATTTCTTTAATGGTTTGTGGATCCATGCTCGGGGTTGAAAATGCCCCGAGTTTCTTCATTACAATCTTGTAACCTAGTCCCTATGGATCATCTTCTATTTCCTTTGCCAATGCCCACTATTTATCGGCTTTACTCTTTCTAATTGCATTGCGGAGTTCCTTCTTCGCTGACTTGTACTCTGCTGAGACCGAGGTATTCTCTGGACTGTCTCTCATCCTCTGAGCCCTGTGTCGAAGTTGCAGACAATTCTTTCTCAGTTCAGCAATCACTTTGGTCCACCAGTACGCTGGATGCTTGCTAGTTTGTGTCTCTTTTGGGACATTGAGACATGCCATGCTTGCTGGAATAGCTGAATGGTGAGTTCAACACATACACCAGCTGCTTCTTTTCTTCTACAGTGAAAACATTTTTCTGTTAATATAAGGAAAGATCTTCATTGGGGTAATCACATAAATGAGATTGTAAATAAAGGTTATGAGGGTATTTAGGGTTGTAGTAAGGATGTAAAGGAGAGGGCATATAAGTCTGCGGTAAGACCCTAACTACAGTAGAGTATGGTTCCAGTATATGTGACCAACACCAGAATTACTTGATTCGAGAACTGGAAAAATCCAAAGACAAGCAGCTCTATTTGTTCTGGGTAATTTCTGACAAAAGAGTAGCGTTATGAAAATGTTACAAAATTTGGGCTGGAAGACTTGGGAGAAAGGAGACGAGCTGCTCAACTACGTGGTATGTTCCTGGCTGTCAGGGAGAGATGGCATGGTATAACATTAGGATAGTTTGAGTGTAGTTTTTAAAAATAGGAAAGATAACAATATGAAGATGAAGTTCAAATTCAAGAGGACAAATTAGGGCAAATATTCACTTGTAGGAAGAGGAGTCAGGGATTGGAATAATTTGCCAATTGAGATTTTCAATAAATTTCCAAAATCTTTGCAATTATTAAAGAAAAGACTAGGTAAACAACAAATAGGGAATCTGCTACCGGGGAAACTACCCTAAATGCATATGTTATTATTTTCATGTCCATATTGATAGCTCCCTCCCCTGCGAACCATGTGACCTTGCGACAGTGGGGAGGCTTGCACATCCCAATGAAGCAGATAGCTGAGCCGCAGGTGCAACCATATTGGATGGGTATCTGTTGAGAGACCAGACTAACGAATGGTTCATCGAAAGGGGGGTAGCAGCTTTTCGGAAGGCGCAAGGGCGGCAGTCTAGATGATTGACTGATATGGCCTTGTAATAATACTCAACATGGCTTAACTGTGTTGATACTGCTACACGGCTGAAAGCAATGGGGAACTACAGCGTAACTAACTTCCGAGGACATGCAGCTCTCTCTGTATGATTGATGTACTGATTATGGCTTCCTCCCAGGTAAAATATTCTGAAGGTAAAATAGTCCCCCATTCAGATCTCCAGGTGGGGACTACACAAGAGGGAGCGATCATCAGGAAGATGGATACTGACATTCTGCGAGTTGGAGCGTGGAATGTTAGAAGTTTGAATTTTTGTGGTAAGTTAGACAATCTGAAAACGGAGATGGATAGGCTAAAGTTAGATGTAATTGGTATAAGTGAAGTACATTGGCAGGAAGAACAGTATTTTTTGTCAGGCAACTACAGAATTATCAACACAAAATCAAACAGGGGAAATGCAGGAGTTGGTTTAATAATTTCTTTGAAATCATTTCGGAAAAGGCTAGGAAAGCAACAGATAGGGAATCTGCCACCTGGGCGACTGCCCTAAATGCAGATCAGTATTGATTGAATGAATAAGAAAATAGGGCAACGGGTAAGCTACTGAAATGTAGGTCTTATCTGATTTATCTGACCAAAATATAGGAGACACTACTGTATATAGCAACAAAATTTTACCTCTAACACTACTTGTCATATTGCATATCATTAAATGAGTTACTGGTTTGTTCTAGGATGGATTTTTTAAGGAAATACATTATACTATTAAAACTATTAATTTTCTTACCATTATGTGGCATTTTTAGGCATCCTTGTTCCTATTTGCCGATACAATTTTTCCCAGTAAATCATTTTTGTTCAATACATTATTATAAAATTATATGCTTCAAAAAGTTTCCAATTGTATTTCACAAATAATAAACCTTTCACTGATTGAATGCTTAAATGATGATGTTATCCAGTCCATTGGGCAGACATTTAAAAAAAAACCTCTCTATGTTAGTATTATCACCTGGTTCTGAAAATAAATACCCTGCAATTTTCAAACTTTGTCATAAATTTGAAAAAATTATCCATATCCCTTCACATGTCAGATTTGTCAAAAACATTCAAATCTTCAAATTTAGGATATTTTGACATTTTTTCCATCTCCTGGACATAAGGTCAAACTGTGGGACATATACGAAAAATAAAGGACGTCTGGTCAACCTAGGAAGTGGTATACAATTTCTAATCTTTAAATTGCATCCCAAAAGCCGAGGTTTATTTACCAACCTCTCCACAGTGTTCATATGAAATCGGTGCATATGACATTATTGATTGTGATTTGTCCATCAGGAGACCTCTTGATGTTATTCAACAGGAATAGGCTATGTGCCGACATCAGGTTTCGCCCTTTGCCTACTTCTTCATCATTGTCGCACACAGTAATATGCATGTTGTCCATTAGAAAGACCTGCACCAGGCCTCTCCAGTGGCCACATGACAATACATTATTATTATTATTATTATTATTATTATTATTATTATTATTATTATTATTATTATTATTATTATTATTATTATTATTATTATTATCCATATATTAAGAGAGTTTACTAAAACAGCTTTGGCAAATCCGTTCATCCATTCTACTGGAATGATTTGCTTCATTTTTGTTTTATTCTCTCTGGAATTACCTGCTGGTGAATCAAGAGACATTGATAGGTCTCTAAGATCAGCCAACATTGAGTAATCATAAAATCAAATCATTAAATGATCACTCCAATAATTGCAGGCGAAGGCTCACCCTAACCTGCAATACATTACAGTAATACTTAGCAGGTTGCTAAGCAACTAACCCTTTCATTAATATTCCGATCCTTAGTAATGTCATTGCATGCAGCCATGTTTGATTACTACATGTCAAGCCAGAGAGTATACACTTCCTCTGATCCCTGCTAGGCCTAGAGACTCTTTGATTCTCTAATCTTTTCCAGCTTCCAAATATATCCAACAGATGGCAGAACGTTCCTAATAAGTTACATGCTGCTAAGAGAAAAGAGTACATTCAAACAGACCCCATCATGACATATTAGACATTATCTGGGAACACCTATCGAAGGATAACCTAGCTACATTAGAAAGAGTGAAGGCCATGTACTGTATCTTGAAAGTTCTCCGCCTGGGAAAAAACGCTATTTTCAGACTAACCCATGATCTCACAAGACAACCGTTCTGTATAGAAGAACTCTGATTAAAAATACCATAGCCTTCTACGACACTATACTGAGTTTTACATCAAGAACTGCACGAAATTTTTTAAAAAAAGCGAATATATGGATAGATTTTTACCAAACAGACAGCATGATGACATCAGAATGAATGAATTCTGACTATGAACTGCAGCATACCATAACGCGCTTCTTTTTAATTCATAAAACGATTGAAACGGACAGACAAAATAATATGACTACAACAGGCATATCAAGACAAGTTACCTGACCTATTTATAATGAATGCTGGAGAGCAGCAAGGGTCCTCTAGTTGTTGTCGTTGTCGTTGTTGTTGTCGTTGTTGTTGTATAGCTGACTGAAAATGATGTTTGGGAGAATGCCTAGACTCACCAGTAAATAATTTCCTTGCAGAAATATATTCTTATTGAAATAAGAGTAATATTATGACTACTTGTACATAAGTAAATACCAGTACACTCATTTCTCAAAATGCATTGTAATATTTAAGTATTGTAATAAAGAATATGCCATTTTTTTCAGGACAAAGTAGCAGTGTTTTATGAACGCTTATATGAAGCTCTTGAAATTCTGATAGACTTCTTCCATGCAGAGCAGAAAGGTCTTCCTCTGGATCAACTCAGATCAGGTAAATATATATATACATAATCCCTATTCTCTCTGTCATTCACGGCGATATTGAGAAAACTAGAATGTTTCAAGAGCTGAAATTGGTACCAGTTATAGTTTGTTATGTCTTCTTTACAAAAAAAATACAATCAACCTCTCATGATCATGACTACTTTTTAAAAGAAAAATGCGCTCCTATCAGCAAAGTTATTATCCCACATTCACCATAATGATGCAATACACAGCTGTATCTATATTATTATATTATTATAACACAGAAATAAAGAGACCAAGAAGGGGGTGCAGATTGGAAAGAAATAGAGTTAGAAATGGCTATGGAAGTAAGGAGAAATTGAAGGAAAATACTAAGAAATTGAATATAGTAAAGTAGTCAGCTAAGGATAATATGACAGGCATAATTGGCAGTCATACAAATTTTAGTGAAAAATGGAAGGGTATGTATGGGTACTTCAAGGCAGAAACAGATTCCAAGAAGGAAATTCCAGGAATCATTAATGAACAAGGGGAGTGTATATGTGAGGATCTTCAAAAGGCAGAAGTATTCAGTCAGCAGTATGTAAAGATTATTAGTTACAAGGATAATGTCCAGATAGAGGAGGTGACTAATGCTAAAGAAGTATTAAAATTTACCTATGAAAACAGTGACATTTACAATAAGATACAAAAGTTGAAAACAAGAAAAGCAGCTGGAATTGATAAGATTTCTGCAGATATACTAAAGACAATGGGTTGGGATATAAAACCATATCTGAAGTACTTATTTAATTATTATTTGCATGAAGTTGCTATGAATGAGGAGTTGCTATAGTAGCCCCTGTGTACAAAGGAAAGGGTGATAAACATAAAGCTGAAAATTACAGGCCAGTCAGTTTGACATGCACTGCATATAAGTTTTGGGAAAGCATTCTTTCTGATTACATTGGACATGTTTCCGAAATTAATAACTGGTTCGATAGAAGGCAGTTCAGGTTTAGGAAAGGTTATTCCACTGAAGCTCAACTTGTAGGATTCCAGCAAGATATAGCAGATATCTTGGATTCAGGAGGTCAAATAAACTGTATTGCGATTGACCTGTCTAAGGCATTTGATAGGGTGGATCATGGGAGACTACTGGCAAAAATGAGTGCAATTGAACTAGACAAAAGAGTGACTAAATGGGTGGCTATATTTCTAGAAAATAGATCTCAGAAAATTAGAGTTATCTGACCATGCAATAATTAAGAGAGGAATTCCTCACGACAGTATTATTGGGCCTTTATGTTTTCTTATACTTACCGAGCAAGTGGCCACGCGGTTAGGGTCACGCAGCAGTGTGCTTGTATTCAGGAGATAGTGGGTTTGAACCCCACTGTCCACAGCTCTGAAGATGGTTTTTTGTTGTTTTCCAATTTCATAGCAGGCAAATGTTGGGGCTGTGCCTTAATTAAGGCCATGGCCGCTTCCTTCCCACTCCTAGTCCTTTCCTATCCCATCGTCACCGTAAGACCTATCTGTGTTGGTGCAACATAAAGTTAATTGTAATAATAATAATTAAACACTTAGTTATTTTAGATGGAATGTACACTCAAAAATGTAACCAGCCCCTCCAAGTAAACATGCCTTTATCTAAAGTAATCTTTTGGTCGGAACTGTAAATTACTGAAAATTGATCTGAAAGTTTTTCGAATATTGGCTTGATTTTTATAGAGCCTGTCTGCACTGTTTCCATAGTTACTACTGTCAGTAAAATGCAAAACATCATAATACTTTTGAACTTGTTCCTGGACACTGTCTTGGAAAATACAGGTGTTGACAAAACAGGATCATCTCTCCAGTACATTTGTAGATCTGGTTTCTGTCTAATTCCAGTAACTAACATGAAACCCATAAACTATTTCATTTCAGTTACTGACACAGGTTTTCAAATTTGATAAATTGATATTTCATGAATGGATGCAGTGCACTACTGATAACCTGCTGTTTGTATAAATTAGTCTGCTCAAAAACATACAAAAAAAAAATCTGTCACTGATCAAAATATTTACAAAAGACATGATGTCTTCACTGTTTGTAACCTCTACATTTAGGCCTACATTTCCTTAAAACTCTGGTAATGGGGAAGAATAGCCCAAAGAGTTGTCAGATAGAAGAGCACTGTCTGGTATTTCACCATTATTGTACACTGTTGCTTCATCCTCTTCACTTTCACTTTCGATGCCCAAAATCTGGGATAAGTTCATCTCCAGAATCATCATTATAAATCATTTCACCAGCTTCTTCGACAGATATAAATTTCCTACTCAGCATACTGTGTCTTGTTTGTGGCACTAACACAACAACACTGGAGTCAAGACCACGGGCTTGGAATGTACCGGGAAAGGAAAATATTTATGCTGGATGAGCCGAGGTAGGAATTACTATTTTGTCATGTGTTAATGAAGGTGAGAACCTTCATCTAACTGCCATCTCTGAACGAATGAAGGAACTATGATACGTAGCACTCTTTTAAACTTGAAATTTTCATGCAAGTTCTTCAGATATAGGAGTTTACACTGGCAAAATGTTATCCACCTTAAGGCACCTATGGGAATCAGAGTGTTAACCCGTGAGAGGTTGCACATGGAGTTTTCTTCCAGGCTCTAAATAATTACGAATATGTAATGTCATAGTATTGTGCCTTTCAATACCTTTACCGTTTCCTCAAACTGTCAGTTAGTGGTGGGGGAAGTTTTAGCCCTGCAACAATCATGGTGTTAGTGTGATCGCGCTTTCCATGAACACCTGGAGCATTCCTCTGTGCGCATTTCTCAGTGAGCTGGAATTTTCATCCAGGTGCGACCTCTTATATTATGGATATTATACAAACATTTATGCTCAGTGTGTAAATATTTCAGTAGTGTACTGCTTTCTGACATTCTGTGTTGCCATGGAAGAAGACAATGAAAGAATTTGGAGACTGTTGGACAGTGTAGAACATGAAGAGCGGCAAGAACTGCTAAATAGGGAAAGTCCAGTTCGAAGACAGTTATTCACAAAAGAGGCAGAAAGATACCAATTTATAACGATACCGATGTGTTGGAAGACAACTCCCATTCTGAAATTTATGTTGCAGAATTACAAGAAGTAGGTAAACTAGATGAAGTAAATGCAATAAACCAACCTATGTGGTGTTGGAAGAGATGGGACATCACACTGCAACATTCACACACCGCCTAAAAATGTTAGGACTCTTGCTCACAATAAAATGCGAACCCATTTACCTCAAGTATGGAGACAAGCACAGTAGATGTGTGGAAACTTTTCCACTGATATGATAAGTGACATAACCAAATTTACAAACATATGTGTAGAGAAAAATGAAAGTAATAGTTACTTTCATTACTCGCAGGAGAGAGATGCTGTGAACAGAATAACTGAAGAAATTCAAGCCATCTTTGGTCTTTTGTATATGTAAGGAATTCTGAAAGCTTCCCATCTCTGTTTGGAAGATCTATGGGCATCTGTTGGCACTGGTTTGGAATTCTTCCAAAATTGTATGGCTCTCAAGCATTTCAAGTTCTTACTCCAAGCTTTCAGATTTGAAGAATACCGGGTGAGTTGGCCATGTGGTTAGGGGCGCGTGGCTGTGAGCTTGCATCCAGGAGACAGTGGGTTTGAATCCCACTTTCGGCAGCCCTGAAGATGGTCTTCTGTGGTTTCCCATTTTCACAGCAGGCAAATGCTGGGGCTGTACCTTAATTAAGGCCATGACCACTTCCTTCCAACTCCTAGGCCTTTCCTATCCCATTGTTGCCATAAGACCTATCTGTGTCGGTGTGACGTAAAACCACTAGGAAAGAACAAAAGATTTGATGGTATAAATAGCAAAGTGGAATGAAAATCGCTTGATAAATTTGTGCCAATCCGAGAAGTGTTCAAGAAATTTGTGGAAAACAGCCAGTGTAATTATGTAATTAGTCATGCATTGTTAAAGAAGGAAATTATTGTGTTTTCTTGGTGTTTTAATTATGTCCTACTACTTCTGTAAAATATAACATAGCTTTATAAAAATTCTGTTACCGTTTGAATAAATTTTATTCATTCTAGATTTAATTTTTGAACAAAAGGCACAAAAAATTAGTTTAAAAAAATGTACAATGCTATGAGTATTTATTTATGTTACTGTAATACCCCACATATAAAGAAATATCAATTGTGACACAAATATATCATAAGTGAAGCTCTATTTGTCTTCATCATTATCACAGAGGAAAATAATTACTTGAGGTCAGCACTATATGTGGATATGGCCCATTTTCCCAGATGTTTTCACTATTGCATGCAATAATGTAAGAAGCTGCGAAGCAGAAATGAGTTCATCAGAGGCTGAGAAGAAATTAATGTAGAAGAACTAGGATTGATGAGGAGAGCGTATCTACTCGAAGATAGCAGTGTACGAACAGTGGAAACTGTCCCTGTCCGTTTGTGTTTTCATGTTTGTCCTTGTCGTTCTGTTCCCACACTCACCTGTAATTGTGTTTATCCTGTTTTGTGCTCCCTTTCATATTCCACATTGCTGTATATTACCAGTACTTGATTTGTCACTTCTTTATTTCTTTCCATCTCTTACAAGATCATTTAGCATTGACTGTGAAATTAGACAGGGTTTTCTGGATTCCACGAATTCAGAATCAGAGTCGGGAGTGAAAGAAGTTCTGGGATCAGCCTCAGGAGAAGAACTCGATGCTTCCTGTTGTGGAGTCAGTTTTCCGGGTGGCACTGGAATAGGAAATGAATTGTCATGCTTAACAGGCCTTTGCGCAGGGAGAAAACCTGGATAGACTATACACTGTTTGTTTTTTGATAAGAAACCAGAACGTTTGGTTTAACAGAAATAACAGTCCAAGAGTTGATCCTTCTGTTCTGCCAATATCATAGGAACAGCAAACGGCATAGAAGCGCGAGTGCCATTTAACCAGCCTCTCGTATTACAAGAACATCCACTACAACAATATTTAGGTGCAAAACTTTTGTCCTTATCTACTTTAGAGTTAAAGTACAATTCATATACTTTCTTAATCATAAGAGTAATATTTTCTCTTCGAGATTTTGTAGTCAATTCACTTCACACATAGCAAAATACATTCAAAGATTTTATGCACTGGCGTGATAGTGTTGCTGTAAGTTTGTATGAGTTTTACAAACTAAATGTCTTTTTAACATACTTCTAACTGTTTAAATCACTGTTATTCACAAGCACAAAATTAACATCTGAACTCACAATAAATGCGAATGCATAACTTTACATAAAAACATTCTGCATAATAGCAAGTCACTATACTGTCTGAATTTTATTGATACTAATATATATTTAACAGTGGAGGAATGATATACCTTTCAGGAAATTTGTCATATATCCAATAAGTTACATTTCATAGTCTCAAGTTATGGCATTTTTGGTTGTTCCAGAGTATTATTGTAACTATTTTGTTAACTACTTAATAATATTTGTTTCAAGATTCTGTTTATTTTATGACTTGTTTGTACATTATTTGTAAATGAAATTTGAATTGTTAAAGTCACTAACTCTCAAACTGCTACTAATGCAATATTAACTGTACTGCACCTTTATGAGTCTGTGCCCAGGTGCCTTGCTAAATAAATAATTTTTTAAAATATTAAATTAACTTACTACTGTATCTGAAAACCCACAACAGTTGGTTAATGGAAACAAACAAAGATCCATAAGAAATTAGTATTACCAAAGGATTCGTTCAAGATAGAAAAAAGTTTAGAAGCCTAGTAAGCATACATAAATTTGTAGAGAAACATAAAAGAAAATATACAGGATGGACAGAAGAACCCTATACTCAATGAAGGAACAAATAGGTATTTGGAAGAAAAGAAGAAACATTGTGCTATATAAGTACAAATGTGTTCCATAGTTGGATATAACAGATCAATAATAATCACAAAAACAATAATAACTGTAATTTAAGTGTAATAATACTTGACCATTTACAATAATACTAAAACTAACCCTAACTTGTAATTGTAATTTAAGTACAACAGTATTTGATTATTTACAATCATTCAAAAACTAACCCTAATGCATAATTGTAATCTAAGTCCAATAATATTTGTACATTTACAATAATTCTAAAACTGACCCTAATGCATAATTATAGTTTAAGAATAACGGTATTTGTCCACTCACTCACACATTTATACCATGGTCATTTCAAAAGTCACTTTGATGAATCACCTAAGTACCTTCAGCAAACCACCTTAGACTCCTTAATAGAAGTCACATCCCTGATGTTGACAGGGAGGTGATGGTGGAGGTGGTGGTGGTGGTGATTATTGTTGTAAGAGGGAGTGCAACTGGGCAATCATCCTCTCTTAGCACTAATCAGAGGGATAAAAACAAAAACAGAAGAGGTTCGATCCTTTGAACAATGAAGGGAAAGGGCCACGGACTCTGGAAACCTAATACTGCCAGGTTTAAAAGAGAACAAGAGTTGATCAGTGGAGGCCAGATAGGAAGTGAGCCTGACACAAATAAGTAGAAGCAATGTTGCGGGAAGCTGTGGAAATCCTAACAATTTCAGCAGGGACACCGGCTATCAAATAAGTAATACCTGGTTGCCAGCCATTAAGGATTTACATAGGTAGATCTCTTCCCTGTCCCTTCACTATTGTTATTTCATCTCGGTGTTTTCCAAATTCGTACGTTCCTTGTCGCCAGATGTTTCATTCCAGACTTGTGTCTATATCATACACCTGTCAATGTCATATGACACGTACACACATTATATGAACCGCTTAGACTGTTCTGATGGTTTAGTCAGCTTTCGCTTCAAACGCTAGCATTGTGCCACATCCTGGAAGCCATCTGGTGGTGAATGAATGTACCATTTCCACTTCTATCCTAACGTCTAAATTAAAACAGTAATTGTTTAAGAAGCCTTTCTCGTGGACAGTTGAGATTTCTTCTGAGGATGCAGAGCACAGTTCTCTGCAAAACGTAAACAATTTAATCTTATTTTCTAGACACGGCATAAGCCCAAAAGCCTATACAGTATCATGTCTACAAGTAGGAGCAAAGTCAGGCTCAGCTAGGGGAACTGTGGTTTCTAATCCTTGCTCGCCAAGTTAAGAGCCCCTTGGTCCCCCTTTTAGTTGCCTCTTACAACAGGCAGGGGATACCCTACCCATAGGATATATGACAGTGAGGAAATTCCATGACCTGGCTGCAGAGATTGCTTAATCAGTAACCATGAATTGTCTTTAAATTCCAGAATGTATGAGAAGAACTACATTTACGTATATAATTGTTGCTGGAGTATAACATCTGAATTCAATATTTCTTTCTTTCTGTTCCTAGGTACCTTCTGGGAGGTAGAACAAAGGCTACAGTACCATAAGACTGATACCGAGGGACTGATAAATTTGTATTACCTCCAACGCCTCCAGGACCAGCTCACTACTGAGAGCATGGAGTACGGCATTCTGTCTGTCCGAGCCTATTTCAACCATGATTCCCTATGTGTTGAAGTACTCAGTGCTAGAGATGTCATTCCTCTGGACCCTAATGGTAAATCTTGTTAGCAGTGAAATTTAATCATAATATTCAGTTCATGGAGAACAGAAAAAAAGAATAGGTGAAAGAGATATAAACAGAGGAATATCTTCAAATACGAAGGTTGGAACTTTAATAGTAGCAACACTCTCGTATAGACGCCATGCAACAGAACCTAATAATATCGCTGATAGCACACATTAGTTACACACCTACCTTACCTCAGAGTACATGGACTCTCCCTTCCCACATCAGGTGCATGCAAACTGGTGAGAGAAACAGAGCCTCATGCTAGCTGGCGGTCTAAGGTAGTGTTGTCACGATGTTTTCGAAACAGGAACAACGGAGTTAGATAAAGGTTAAACGTGCCAGAGGTCGTACAGCACGACAATGTCATCAAGGTCTTCAAGAGGCTTAAGGGATATCTGCATTGCCTTACAGAACAGTGGCATGCTGGGTAAAAGCCTTCAACGAGGGATGCCAAAATATGGCAGACATGCCTCGGCCAGGTCGTCTTAATGCCATTGAAGAAGAAGAAGTGCATGCTCTTGCTGCATTACTGGATGCTGATCAATGCCATATGATTTGTGAGTTGGCCTGAGACACCGAATTATCACATACAACTGTGCTTCACATTCTGAAGGAACACCTGGGCATGAGAAAAATTGCATCATGATGGGTTCCGTGTGATTTGACGAAAATGCAGAAATAGTTACAACAGAGGCTTTCTTGCACCATATTGTTACACTGGATGAGACATAGGCCAAATCGTATGAGACATAGCTGAAACGCCAATCGAACAAATGGCGTTGTTACGGGTCACCACAAAGATCAAAAGTTTGTCAGAACCCCAGCAATGTGAAAGTTATGGTTATTCTTGTGTATGACTGTGATGATGTTATCCTAATGCATTACGTTCCTCAACAGCAGAACGTCAGTGCGCAGTATTACTGTTCATTTTTGAAACACAAACTGCGACCGGCTTTGAGGAAGAAGTGGCAACACTTTCTGCAGAACTGACCTATCATCTTGCACGACAATGCTCGGCAGCATACAGTGCAATCTGTGGCTCACTTGTTCGATCGGTGAGGCTGGGAATTGCTGTACCATCCACCATCTCCTTTTTTTCTTCTTTAATGATATTTGTTCGTTGTTCATGGCGTCGACCTCTGCAGATCTTTTGCCACTTACCATCCACCAACTCCCCAGACATAAGCCCTTATGACTTTGAGTTCCAAGATGAAGGAACCACTTTGTGGCATTCGCTTCAGAACTGTTCCAAGGATTCATACGGCAGTAAACCGCTCCATTCGAACTATCAACATAACAGCGCTGCTAAATGACTTCCATATTGCTGGCAACAGGTTGTACACAGTGCTGCTTACTACTCTGAAGGACAGTAAAACTAGGTAACATATATCTCTTTTGTATCAGTTGTGATTAAATAGTTGCCGCTATTAAAGTTCCAAGACTCGTACATCTAAATTAAAATTAGAAATAGGTGGTTTCAAGGACAATTTGTGCTCATAATGAACTATATGTAAAAGTTTTTATGTAATCTGCACATTACCATTAACACAATTAGCCTTTATTAGATGTACTTCATGTAATCTGAAAGTAAGGCTTTTGGGTGGGTAAGATCTCCAACAAATATTTATGTAAATAAAATATAGACATGTCAAAATTACTCAAATTTATTCTACTATGAATCATTAAACTGTTATTTTAAATTGAAATAATGATTTCATAAGTTAAAGTTACTTGCTCAGAATTCAAATCTCAGAGTTAGAAATCTTTCAGGTATAAAATTTAAATTGTTATTGGCATAAACAGATTAAAATGAGAAGATAATAACCAAGAGAAGAATGAACACTCTAGATGATGTTATGCATATCTTACAATTGTAGGACCATGTGATGAGAATGGATGAGATTAGATATGTTTGTAATTTAATGGACAACAAGCAGGGGATACTGTGAATGTATTCTACTGCCCCCACCCACAGGGCATTTGACAAGGAAGGAATTC
Organism: Anabrus simplex; assembly: GCF_040414725.1. Classification (NCBI taxonomy): domain Eukaryota; kingdom Metazoa; phylum Arthropoda; class Insecta; order Orthoptera; family Tettigoniidae; genus Anabrus; species Anabrus simplex. Next base: position 275,606,202 of record NC_090269.1, on the reverse strand, counting down.
CATGACCTGGCAGCAGAGATTGCTTGATCAGTAATCATGAATTGTTACAAACCACATTGTTTGTGTGCAAGAGACTCACTGGAAAGGACAAAAGTCACGGGACATAGGAAATGGGTACAAGCTATCAAGGAAGTACAGACTTGACAGGAGTTGCTGAGTTGTTCATAAAGATCTGCAAAGCCATGTTTTGCTGAAGTCCATTGGTACTCAGACCACCTCATATCCATTGTTATAGACACTGTGATATGATGACTATGCATGTTTTCAGTGTATGTGATGAAAAGGAGGAGGAAAGCTTTTGGTCTGAATTTGAATAATACACCTCTGAATATGCCTTAGTTGTTTTCTTAATCCTGTGTGGTGATCTAAATGGCCCTGTTGGGAGCTTCAGTGATGGGTACAGCTACTATGGAAAAGCTATGGCTCGCTAATGATGATGGACACAAAGTTCTTGATTTTGCTGAAGCAAGAGACCTCCTTCAGACTTTCTGTTCCCCAAGCCATGAGGTCTGCTGATGTTTTCACAACCTTCTCTCTCTTTACCATTCTCGGCATTCAGATTACCCATAATTAATTGTTCTTCAGAAATCTACAAATGTTATCACCATATCTCTCTTTCTTCTCTTGTTATAGTCCATGATCAACTTAAGACTCATGATCTGATCAGGACAGCTCCTCCAGGGTCTGAAACCACCTTGATATTCTCCTAGTTCTTTCTCAAGTTGTAAACTTATCCTATTAAGGATGATTATTAAAAAGATTTTGTATGTTATGTCTAGGAGCGAGATTCCCCTGTATTTATTAAAGTCGGTTTAGTCTCCTTTTTCGTGCAGTGGGTGAATGAGGGCTGTTGTCCAGTGTTCTGGTAGTTCTTCTTTAATCCAGATAGAGACAAGTTGTTGATAGAGGGCAACTTTTGCTGATCTTCTTGCATATTTCCAGATTTTCACAAAGGTCTGATCTTCTCCTGGCGCTTTGTAGTTTTTTAATTTATTCAGTGCTTGGTAGACTTCCTTTATTGTGGGGGGATTGATGTTCTCTGGTGGTGTTTTTATTGGGGTGTTGATGTCCAAATGAAGGAGTTCTGTAAGTTCCTCACAATTTAGAAGCTTGGTGAAATATTTAGCCAGAATTTCTGCATTGTCTTTATTGTAATGAGCCAGCTTACCATTTTCATCCTCCATCAGTAGTGTCCGGGGTTCATATTTTTGGAGCTGTTTTCTGAAGGTTTTGTAGTAGTCCTTTGATTGCGTTTTATTGAATTCTTCATTTAATTGCAGTGGGTCCTTATGATGCTGTCTTTTTGTACTTCTTAAGACTTGGGTTGTTTCTTTTCTCTGTTTCACTAGATTTTGATAGGATATTTCTGATTTGTGGAACTGATGTAATAGCCAAGCCTGATGTCTTTTCTCCAGTATTTCATCACATTCGCTGTTCCACCATTGGTGTATTTTATGTGCTTTAATTGGAGCCAGGTCTTCTGCAATTTGTTTAAGGTTGTGTATTAAGTCTTCAAGTTTATCTGTGATTTTTATTTTTTCAGTTGCTCTTTTGGTCATTTTCATTGTTGATTAGCTGGGTAGGATCTATTTTTATTTTAGTTTTAGGGGCTTGCTTTTGTTGTCTCCTCTGGGGAGTGAGTTTAATTTTCATTTTAACTACTTAGTGATCTGAACCTGTGTCTATTCCTCGGAGGACTTTGACATTATAGATCTCTTTGTGGTAGTATTTGTCCATGTAGATGTGATACAGTTGCCATTCTCCTTTAATATAGTCAGGGTGTTTCCATGTTTGAGTTTTTTAGTTTTTCTCTTAAAACATGCAGATTTTGAGATTAAGTTATGGTTTCTACACAGGTCAACTAGTCTCTCTCCATTTTTATTTGTTCTCTTGTGTGCTGGCCATTTTCCGATGAGGTCACGCTATTTTCTTTCTCTGCCTAGCTGAGCGTTGAAGTCACCTATTAATAATTTTACATGGTGTTTGGGGATTATATCTATGGTCTGGTCAATAGGTCCCAAAATTCTTCTGTTTCCTCGTGGTCTTTTGAGGAGTTGTTTCTATCATTAGTGGGAGCATGGTCAATTCTTATAATATATTTTATTATATGCCTTTAAGGTGAGCATTGACGGCCGTGGAGACTGTGATTTGAATTCTTGAACTGAGTTTATTATTTTAAGGCTGACCAAAAATCCTGTTCCAAATTGTGGGACATTCTTCATCACTCTCTTCCCGGGTATACCTTTATAAAATCTATGCCCTTGAGATTCCACCTGGTAGTGGGAGTAAGGGATTCTGACCCGAGGTCTTTGACCTCTACTTGAGTAGTAGGGGTATGGTGGTTCACAGATTTTGTGTACGAGAGCAAGCCTAACCTCACAGTCACCATTTTGGAGAGACAAGGGCTCCAGTTTTATGACAAGTTGCCCTTCCTGGCACCATTTTGGAGGGGCCTAACCTCACAGTCACCATCGAGGGTCCAGTTTTACGGTCAGATGGCCTCCCCCCCTCACAGACACTATTTTGGAGGGGCCTAACCTTACAGGGCCCAGTTTTACGAACAGATGCGATTCCCTCCCACACAGACAGCATTTTTGGAGGGTTCTAACCTTACAGTCGCCATCATGGGCCTCAGTTTAGCAGTCAGATGAAAATCCTTCCTCACAGGCACCATTTTGTAGGGGCCTACCCTTACAGTCACCATCTTGGGCCCAGTTTTATGGGCAGATGCCCTTCCCACTCTCACAGATGCCATTTTGGAGGGGCCTAACCTCATGTGGCCTAATTTTACTGTCAGATGCCCTTACCCCCTCGTCATCTGGTAAGTTTTATGGACAGATGGCCTAGTTTTACTGTGAGAGGTCTGCTCAATTCTTTACGTCCCCATCCGACGGACAAAATAACTATGAACAGTGTTATATGCCCACACTGCACAGAGGATTGGAATGAATTCAAGGCTTTTTTGGCATACACAATCTAGTAATTAGAAACTGTATACCACTGGATGCACTTCCTGACGTCAATCTTGTTACGTCGAACCCGAAAATCTGCCCGATAAAACGGAATTCGTCTGATAGTCACACAGGTGATGACTTTTATTATTTTCCACAAACTTAAAACTTTATTTACATCGTTATTTCTCGTACAAAAACAAAAAACTGTTCTCAAAACCAAAGAGTACAAAATCTGGTGGGTGCATTCCATTTAGTCTCTGGATGTAAACATACCTCCCACCTTTTGGTTTTCTTTATTCCCCTGTTAACAGAAAACCAAAATGAACCAATAAAATAATCTGACAGTCATTTCACCTTCACAGTTTAACAAGACAAGAACTTATCACAAAACTTAAGTCTTATATCGTGCAGGGAGTTTCACCAAACGTCCACTTTTCGTTTTCACTTCATCTTTTACAGCAGAAATAACACTTTCTTGCTCATTATCTGCATCATCTTCCACGTGTAAGGTATCCTGCGATGAAGTAATCTCCAGTGGGTGCAAACGTTGAATGGGCCTGATGATGTCCCGTCCAGCAGTCTGCACTCGAACCACTCTTGTGTTACCATCTTTACCAGGAAACATCTCAATCACTTTACCCAAAGGCCAATCGAGTCTTTTCCTTTGATCAGAGCCTACTAACACAATGTCACCAATCTTTAGCATCCTTCAACACTTTCCTTTAACTTGCGGATGTACTAAAAGGCTCAGGTAATCATCACGGAACCTTTTCCTCAATTCCTCCCGTAAACGCTGCAGGTACTTGGCCCGTCTTCTGAGTTCAGTCTTGTCAAGGCAATCCAGATCAGGGACTCCAATCGACCGGTTGTCCTGCAGGAACATTGCACTAAGTCGCTTGGATCCTCAGACAGGTACGTCAAAGGCCTAGAATTTACCACAGACTCCACATCGCATAAGACAGTCAAAGCCTCTTCGTAGGTGAGAGAGGCTCTTCCCAATGTCCTCTTCAACAACTTCTTGACCATTTGAATGATCCTCTCCCACCATCCACCCCACCAAGCAGCCGTGGGTGGAATGAATTTCCACTGGATCCTTCTTGAAGATGTTTCCTCTTTTATCTTACGCCAGTCCAAAGAGTCAAAGGAATTCACAGCTCGTGTGAAGTTGGTCCCATTGTCACTGTATATAACTCTGGGTCATCCCCGCCTTGCAATAAATCGTCTAAATCCTTGAAGAAATGCCTCTGTGGAAAGGTTTAACACCAGATCAATATGTACAGCTCGATACACAGCACAAGTAAACAACAAAATCCAAGCTTTCTCTCCACCCCTTAAAATCAGCGGCCCAGCAAGATCAACCCCACTGACCTCGAAGACGGACGAATATTTCACTCTATCTTCTGGCAATGGAGCAGGTTCTACATCAATTTTCTTTGACTCAAATCGTCGACATTTGACACATTTTGTGATCACCCTCGTACTGTCTTCCAACCTCTTAAGATCCAGTATTCTTCCCTTAATATTCTAAGTAACACCCCAACACCCGCATGAGAATATTGTATGTGGTAGTCTCTGATTAGAATCTCTACAAGTTTGTGACTGGAAGGCAGAAGAATGGGATATCTAAAATTTTCCTCATCTGCTCTTTGAACAATTTTAGTCTTCAGCCTCAGAAGACCATCTTGGTCCACAAAGGTGCAAAGGGAGTTCAGTCATCGTCTTTCAGTTTCTTCCAGAACCCCTGTCTGGACAAGACGCAGGAGCCTTCTCTCCGCCTGTGCTAGTTCTGAAGCAGAGAGATCACCCCCACTTTCACAACTGCTACGTTTCAATGATTTTCCAACAAATCGCAGTGTCCATCCTATGAGCCTGACAATTTGAAAAAACTTGGAAAATCTTCTTAAGTACCAGGCATCTCCATTCTCCGCTGAGGAACTGATCAGTGATGGAGATATTTTTCTTCTCTCTTGTTTGATGATGTCATCATCCACGTTGACTTCTGATGTCGGCCATTCCCCTTCTGCCAACTTCAACCAGTGGGGCCCCTCCCACCATTTGGAGTCTATCAGGACTTCTACGGAACAGCCTCGAGATGGAAGGTCAGCTGGATTCTGCTCCCCAGGAACATGCCTCCAGTCTTCTTGTCTCGTCAGAGATCTAATCTCCTTCACTCGATTATTCACAAATACTCCCCACGACTCATCTCTCTTGATCCAATACAATGCCGCTGAAGAGTCCGTCCAATAAAACTCGGAGATGTTCAAGTTCAGACTTTCTCTGACCAAGTTTGCTAGTCGACTACCAATACAGCATGCCAGGAGCTCCAATCGCGGCATTGAAATTTCCTTCAGTGGTGAAACTCTTGTTTTTGCCATGACCAGCTGAACAGAAACAATCCCTTCAGTACCAGCACAGCTTCGTATGAAGACAGCTGCAGCATAAGCACTCCGACTGGCATCACAAAATGTATGTAAACTCCAGGTTTGTTCAGACCTGCTTACTACGAAATGTCTCGGTATTTTCACTTCAGAAAGTCGCCAAACTTCAGCTTCCCATTTTCTAAACTTCTTCTGTACATCCTCTGGCAATGGATCATCCCACCCCATCTTCGAATTCCAGCTATCCTGAATGAGAAGTTTAGGGAATAAGGTCAGAGGACATGAAAAACCAATGGGATCAAAAATCCTCTGAGCAGATGACAAGATTTTTCTTCGTGTAACACATCCAGTCTCATTTTGAGGCCTCACATCACAGTACAATACATCTTCTTCCTTGTTCCATAATAATCCAAGAACAGGAGAAATCTTCTCAAATGTATTCTCTTTTCACCTTGAGGTGTATTCCCAGCCACATAGTTCAAATCTGGCTCCTGAAAGTAGTTTCATAGATTTCTCAACAAATTGGTTCGTATCCTCCTCTGAATGAAGGGATGTTACGCAGTTGTCGACATAGAATGAGCTTTTTAATAGTTGTGCTGTTTCTTGCAGTTCAGGAGGGCTGTTTTCTAAATGGAGATCAAGAACAGCACCCAACAAGAATGGACTACACTTGAGCCCAAATACAACTCGTCGATGTCGGAATATCTTGAATTTCTTCATGGAGGAATCCTCCCACCATAGGAATCTCAAGAAATCTCTGTCTGAAGGAGCAATAGAAATTTGCAGAAAGGCCCTTTTTATGTCCGAAATTACTCCAATTTCACGACGGCGAAACCTGATCAGAATAGGTGGAATTTGTTCCAGCAGATTTGGTCCTTTCTCCAGGCACTCATTCAGAGATGGACTTTCCTTCCCCCTGCAAGAAGCATCAAATACGGGTCTTAACGGTGTGGTTGAATTTTCTTTGAATACACCTCTGTGAGGTAAATAGTGACATTTATTCTCAAGGTCTTGAAAGGGTACCTCTTCAATCACCCCTTCTTGAAGCCAATCCTGAAACACAACATTGTATTCCTGATACTTGTTGCTACTCAACAGTTTGTTAGTTGTCGTCCTGCACCTCTTCTCAGCAATTTCCAAATTGTCGCGGAGCTCCTCAGATACCTCATTCCATGGTAGATGGACTTCGTAACGGCCTTCCTCGTCGATTGAGACAGTCTTCTTAAAATGATCCAAGGTAGCCATTTCTATTTCTTTCTTCGATGTCTTCTCAGCAGGATCCCTAATTCCCAGGGTGTCCAACTTCCATAAATCAGTGATTGCAGTGTTCAAAGTCAACATTGATGATACCACCATACTGGATGAGTCTGAGAGACTGTTCAGAGATAGCCTCCCCATAACAACCCACCCAAGTCGAGTCTCAACAGCCACTGGTCCACATTCCATGTTTTTTATTCTTCCAGTGAGAAGTGTTCCGTAGGTGTCCACTCCTAAAAGAAGTTCAATTTCAGGTGTCCCTTCTCCAGAATCAGAGAGAAAGATTCTATTTTTTTCGAGTTCTTTCATCCAAGGACCACTTTGGATTCTAGGGACAGTACCACAAATAATCGGTTGATCCAATACAGGGATCTTACATGTGTACCTGCCATCTAAACTGCTCAACTGTATTTGATAATTAAAATGTAGGTACTCTTTTGATTCAGTTCCTCCAAACAGAGCATGAATCATGTTTTCAGATCCCGACGGTTCCAGTCCGATGGTATCTACCAGTTTCTTTAATATGTATGATCGTTGTGATCCACTATCTATGAGTGCTCTTACTACCCGATCCCCTTTTCTTCCTGTGATCTTCACCAACAAGGTCTGCAGAAGAACATCCTGACTACAGTTTTGGTTACCCAAGGTAGCACTGGCACCTTCCTTTTCATCTTGTGTTTCTTCCACATTTTCCTTGGAAATATTTGAAGGTAATGTTGGGCACATTAGAATAACATGTTTCTTTCCACAGAAGTGACACAGTACATTACCCTTACAGATCTTGGCAACATGACCAGGTTTCAAGCACTGAAAACAATACCCTGCTTTCATCAAAATATTCTTTCGTTCCACTAGAGTCATCTTCTGTGCCCTGAAGCACTCTTTGCTCTCATGAGATTTTCTGCAGAATACACATACATTTCCAAGATCTTTAATGTCTCCTGTGAACAGACTACTAGCAGTGGCCATGTTTTCCGCTTCATTTAACCTAGGTTTCTGCTTTGTAGGCTTCTGATTTGCTGTATTAAATCCTCCTTGGGCAAGTGCTACCCTCTGTTCACCTTCCACTTCATTCTTGAGGAATACAATCAGTTGCGAGAGTTTGTCACAGTATAAATCCTCGGTAGAGTCACTAACAGGGTGATGGACAGAATTTCTAAGCCATATTCTCAGCAGGTCTTCTGGTAGAGATGACTCAACTAACGGAAACAATAATACTGCGTACTTGTCAGCAGTCATGCCCAGAGATTCAAGGGATCGAAGGTGGGATTCTAAGCGATCATAGAGCTTTAGGAGAGTTAGTCTTTGTGTTGAATAATCATTTTGAATCACAAGTCCAAGTAGTTCACGAACATAAAATTCTACGATTAATTCTTCTTTTCCAAATCTACTTTTAAGGCACTGAACTGCACTATCATAATTTTTAGCTGTTGGAGGGAAACTAGTTACCACCTCCCTAGCTCTACTTCCTTCAACAGTACATTGGATCAAATATTGAAATTTATCTTCCTTTTCTATGTCTGAGTTGTCATGAATTCGACGAAACTAACTCCAAAACCCTAACCAGTCCCTAACCTCTCCGGAAAATTTTCGAAGTTCGATTTTCGGCAGTTTGAGCTTTTTCTGTGAGAAACCTACGAAACCATCACTCGATATTTGATTTCCTTCATTTGTACGTTGTTTTAATACAACACACTCCATTCTCTGACGAGCTTCATCTACTTTATCACGATATTCATTCACTTTGTCGTATTCATTTGTGTATCGTTCTTCGTCACTGTCGTCGAGAAGCACTTCTGATATTTTCTCATCGGCATCCTTGAGTTCATTTTCTAGTCATTCTAGTTTAGTAAAATGCAATCTTACCTTGTTGGGGTCTGTTTCCGCCATCACCGCATCGTATGTTTTCGTGAACATCGCACGTATTGGTTTTCGGTCAACTTATCCATTTCAAATTACTGCTTTGTTCACGTCCTGTCATGGTCACCACTAATGTTACGTCGAACCTGAAAATCTGCCCGATAAAACGGAATTCGTCTGATAGTCACACAGGTGATGACTTTTATTATTTTCCACAAACTTAAAACTTTATTTACATCGTTATTTCTCATACAAAAACAAAAAACTGTTCTCAAAACCAAAGAGTACAAAATCTGGTGGGTGCATTCCATTTAGTCTCTGGATGTAACAAATCTTATCAGAGAAGATAATAAGATGAAATGAATGTCATCTTATATAAAATAGTAGGAAGGGAAAGGGTAAAAAACCCTTCTCCTGTCAGCATCAAGAGGTCCGCACAAGGCTGTATGTCCCCATCCAACAGACAGACTGTGGAGAGGATTGGAAGGCTTTTCTAGAACACACAATCTATTAATTAGAAATTGTATACTACTACCTACCTTACCCTGTTACGCTGAATGGCTCGGACGGTGCTGGCCTTCCCGTCGCAAAACTGTGCAGATTCAATCCTGTCCCAGCTGTATGGGTGGAGGGAGGAGAGAGGGACTAGAAATGCATTGTATGCAAGATTGCTGTATGCCTGACCACTTTCTGAAAGCCTACAACCTATATATTCTGTGTTTTGAACATACATTGTCTGTTTCTAACTTACCTTGTTCATAAATTTGAAAATACATGTATTTTGTAATGAACAGAAAAGATTTGAACAGTCAGCATACAATATCTTCTGTTTGGAACAGCAAAGAACATCGACATGTGTATTCTTTTAAAAGAGACAGTAATTGAGGCACATTTGAAAAGGAGAATTAACTCTCATATACATCAAACCTTATGTGTTCAACTCCTTCAATGGGAGACACCCGGGCTACTAGTCATAGCAGCTTCGTATAGTCACACAGAAAAATGTTATTATTGAATAAACAGGATAATAATTTTTGTAATTAACACTATAATTGATGCGCTATCTAAGTTGGGAGTCCCCTGGCACTGTTATGAAATAGCATCTTCTGCTACAGTGAAGAATTGCACTTTTTTAACATAACTGAATGTGATTAACTATACCATGAGAAGAATAGTTAAATAAGGTACAGTCTGAGCATTTGTCTCACCTCAGATAACGTAATATAAATTTTTGAGGAAATGAAGTGGATTAATACATCCTTTTCTTTGATGATTTTTACCCTTTAAATCACTACATATGACAGGCAGAGATACCGTGAAAAAATCTCTGACCTGGCCAGGAATTGAACATAACTTAAATACACAAAGATATTATTAATATTGAATAAACGGAAATCATAATTTTTGTAATTAACATTACAATTGATGCGCTAACTGATAAAATAGTATGTTGTTTGGAATTGAACCCTGGGCCTCTAGTCATGAATTAATGAACATTTATTCTGTTTAATAGTAAAAACATGATGTCTGCTTGTAAGTATTGTCATCTGTCTACAAAAGCGGCCACTTGCAAGTTGGGAGCCCCCTGGCACTAATATGAAATAGCATCTTCTGCCACAGTGAAGAATTAGAAAGTTAACAACTATTGTACTTTTTTTACATAATTGAATGCATGTTAACTATATCATGAGAAGAATAGCTGAACAATGAACAAGGTACAGTCCCACCATTTGCCTTACCTCAGTTAACGTACCGGTAATATAAACTTTGAAGAAAAGTAATGGATTAATACATCTTTTCTTTGATGATTTTACCTTTTTAGTCACTACTTATGACAGGCAGGGGATACCATGAAAAAATTCTCTGACCTATCCAGGAATCGAACATAGCCACAAAAAAATATTATTAATGTTGAATAAACGGAAGTCATAATTTTATTAATTAACATTACAATTGATGTGCTAACTGATGGTATGTTGCTGGGAAATTAAAACTTGGGCTTGAATAAACGGGAATCATAATTTTAGTATTTAACATTACAGTTGATGCGCTAACTGATAGTATGTTGTTGACAATTGGACCCCGAGTCTCTAGTCGTGAATTAATGAACATTTATTCTGTTTGAAAATAAATGGATTAATTCATTTTTTCTTTGATAATTTTACCCTTTTAGTTACCACTTACAACAGGCAGGGGATACACTCATTTTTGTGTACAGAAAAATGTGATCTTTCTAAATATTCCAAAAGTTATTACAGTCATTGCTTTCCTTAGCATTGAAAAAATTTCAGAAACCATAAAGAATCCTGCACATTCTGGGAGGTAGCACTTTCAAATATATCATCTCTAATGCGTTAATGCCTTTCTATTGCCACAAATACCTAAAGAGTAGAGTAGGCTCATGCCACTCAAGAACACAAGGGAACAGTATGCTTTGTCAAGTACAGGAAGGCATTTGATTCCATGAAATGGGAGCCTTTGTGTGACATACTCCGGAACATTGGAGTTACAAATCATTTGACATGGCTGATTAAGGCACTCTAAACTCACAACAGAGCCATAGTACGGGTCAACAAAATGTTCTCCAGTGCCTTCAAGACTAACGCAGGAGTCAGGCCTATTCTATACAACATCTACTCTGAACACATTATGAGGAAAGTCCTGGATGGGGTGTTGGCTTCAGAGTGAGAGGCAAAACATTCAGCAGCCTGAGGTACACTGATGACACTCTCATTATAACAACAAATGCCAGGGAGCTGGAGATAATTATGAATGAACTGGCAAGAACAAGCAGGGAGTATGGCCTTGGGATCAACAAGAGCAAGACGAAAGTCATGATCGTGGATAGGATGAACTACAACATGTCACAGATGAGTAGGGTAGCTTGGTTTGAGGTAATGGGGAGATTCATCTTCCTGAGAACTCTAGTGTCGAACAATGGATGAGATAAGGAGACTCATTGCCCTGGCCCATGTGGCAACTGCCAAAGAGATAAGGAGATAAGGGACAAGACCAACTCCAAGAATACGAAATTGAAGCTTGTAAATGTGTTGATATTTCTGAATGCCACATACGCCAGTGAGACATGGACAGTTAAAACAGCTGGCAGGAAGAAGATAGGCCTTGGATGGAAGGCCAGAACAATACTTCAGTTCTTGAGATCAGAGTCAAGGATAGGCTCATGGAGAAGATCAGCTGTGCATTCTTAAGATACTGTGGCCATATTTCAAGGAGGAAGGAAGCCATAGAGAAGATGGTGGAAGGGAAGATACCAGGAAGGAGACCTCAAGGGCAAGCACCTATGAGATGGTTCAGTCAGATAGAGACACTCATTGGAGATTCCTTATTCAAGGCTTTGCAGCTGTCTAAATATCAGTCAGCGTGGTGAATGATATGCCACCATGACCTGTCAAGGGTAAAAAAAGGAAAAAAAGAGAAGAAAAATATAAAAAGGGAGGGAGAGAGAGACTACTTTCTAAGATCCTCAGTGCATCCTTCACATATGGCCTTCTTCTTGCACACTAATCGAGGCTGCTGTTCATTTCTTTTGAATCTTAGAGTAGAATTAAACACCATACACATACCTTGTTCATGGTCAGTGACAATAATACCAGTTCGTCTTGTGGATCCATATGTGAAAAGACATCCAACTTCTTCATAGACCTCCAAGTGTTGTTTACATAGCCTTCCAGTAATCAACGTATTGTGCCAATTGTTCTTAACATCTCTCCCTGATGACAGAACCCTAACACATGAGGAAAGATTTCAAACTAGTCACATCTTCTGTAATGGGACGTATTAAGGCTCCTTCCAAGGAGAGTGTAGCCAGCTCCATGGTGTTGGGGTAGCGTGCCTGCCTCTTACCTGGAGGCCCCGGGTTCAATTCCGGGCCAGGTCAGGGATTTTTACCTGGACCTGAGGGCTGGCTCAAGGTCCACTCAGCCTACGTGATTACAATTGAGAAGCTTTCTGATGGTGAGATAGCGGCCCCGGTCTAGAAAGCCAAGAAGCCAAAGTGATTTGTTGTGCTGACCACATGGCACCTCGTAATCTGCAGGCCTTCGGGTTGAGTAGCGGTCACTTGGTAGGCCAAGGCCCTTCAAGGGCTGTAGTGCCATGGAGTTTGGTTTGGTTTGGTTCCAGGTAGAGATCAAACTGGGAAGACATAGTTAATTTTAATTGCTTCTGTATATTGTCTGTATGACACACAAGTATTATTACTGATCCTATTAATTCCTTTCTTCCAGTGTAAAAATAATATTATTCCCCTATCCTTGGATGGTGAAATGAAAATCCACAACCCGTTTCCAGTCATTCGACCGGGTCAGGAATGGAATGAATGAAGCCCCCATCTTGCAGCGAAGATAGGAATTGTGCCGGCTGCCAAAGCCTGTCACACTCTTCTGGGGCAATGATTAATGAATGACAGATGAAATGAAATGATATTGGAGAGTGTTGCTGGAATGAATTATGACAGGGAAAACCGGAGGACCCAGAGAAAAACCTGTTCCGCCTCTGCTTTGTCCAGCACAAATCTCACATGGAGTGACCAGGATTTGAACCACGGAATCCAGCGGTGAGAGGCCGGCACACTGCCATCTGAACCACGGAGGCTCCCTTGGATGGTAATGTGCACTAACTTCTTGAGGAAACTTCACAGAGGAATTTTCAGATGAGTTTGGAAAGAGGGTTTTTGAGAATTTCAACTTGCTCCTTGCTAAGTGGTAAGCATTGAAGGCAATGGGCAATTTCTGTATATGTTCAAAATGTGTACTATCACATACTACCCATTGTTTATAATGTTCCTGAGGATTATTGAACAGGTTGATGAACAAAGGTTGCTGTAAAGACACAAAAAATGATGTTAACTTCTTCCATAATTATTTGGGAATATATCTGCCTTGAAAACTGATTCTTTCAACATGGCCCATATGTAGGTATCTGGGGCCATGAGACCTGGAAAGCAGGAAGAGTACAGCAATAGAGTTCCATGAGAAATTAGGCAATCTCCAAGTGTCACTGCAGAAGGGTAAATGACACCCCTCTGGTGTGGGCTCCATCTTGCTGCATCCATTGTCATTGGAGGTGTAAGTTTCTGGCATGACAAAACTATGGAAATCCCACACAAATCCAATAATAATCAGGTCTCTGTAAACCCTACCATTTCCACTGCTTTTGAATTTTGGGCAGTATTTTCAATGAAATAAGGGTCTAATAATCCATGACTGGACACGGCACACCAAATCGTAACCCATGCACTATATAGTGGTTTATGTACATCAACATCAGGCCATTCAGTCCCTAAAAAGCAAGTTTGTTAGTTGATATAGTCATCAAAATTGAATATGGCCTTCATCTGAAAAAAAGCATTCTGTATGTTGCAGTGGAAATCTGGATCCTCAAATACCAAGTTAGTTGGTCATGTGGTTAGGGTCACGCAGCTGTGAGATCGCATTCGGGAAATAGTGGGTTTGAATCCCATCATTGGCAGCGCGAAAGATGGTTTCCCGTGGTTTCCTATTTTCACACCACATACTGCAACATTCGTCATAGACTGTAACATCTATCGGAGAAGTCTTCAGTGATTCTCATTTATGGTGACAGTTCTCGGGTGCCCTGTCATCGTCTTTCATTGACATAAGACTGATCCTGTATTATGGAACTCGTCAGTGACAGCTAACATTGTTTTGTTATTGATTAAATAGCTCCTTGTTCTGTTCTTTAATGTACTGAGCGAGTCGGTCGTGCAGTTGGAGCTGTATAGCTATGAGCTTGCATTCAGGAGATGGTGGGTTCAAATCCCACTGTCGGCAGTCCTGAAGACTGTTTTCCGTGGATTCCTATATCCACAACAGGTGAATGATGACGCTCTATCTTAATTAAGGCCATGGCGGCTGCTACCTTCCCAATCCTAGCCCTTCCTCATCCTTGCATCACCAAAAAACATTGATGTGTTACTGTGGTGTTAAAACACTAGGAAAAAATGTTCTTTAACGTGAAGCAAACTCGCATGAACAGCACATGAACAATAATTTCAGTTTTGTTTGCTTTGCTGCATACCACATTATAGTAGTCTTGCAATTCAGTGCTTACATACTCAATTTTCCTATATTCATGAATATATATATATATGCTTCACTAAGGCATCAGACCCTCCATTTATCAAATAAATCAGATTGTTATTGAGATGTTAATTATGTGTTTTATATTTTCAGGTTTCAGTGATCCTTTTGTGATCATAGAACTTCTTCCAAGGAAAGTGTTTGCACACTGTGCTGAGCAGCAGACAAATGTTCAAAAGAAAACTCTTAATCCTGTGTTTGATGAATGTTTTGAATTGTAAGTAAATAAAATAATTATTGTGTATAAAACTGTATAAGTATGAGTTGGCCTGTGATGGCTTCTTTTTCTTGTTTATTTATAAAGAACTCAGCTAAAAGAAACTTCCACTTATGATCAGTTTCTCTTTATTTTGTAAGAAAAGGACCCAAAGGGAAAAATAGATAGTCAGATCAAATGATTTTATCTATTAATAATTTCCATCTAACAAGTTGTACTACTTGTAGACACCCATACATATTCACATAAAAATGCTATTAACCTATCTGAAGAAATAAAAATAAAAAATCCATATGTGTTGCTTACTGCCACCACAACTTTCTTCTAATTTTTCATAAAATGTTGTACATGTACCAACTATCTGTAGAAAATTACTTTCTTTGCATCACCCTTTTGAAACAAGAAAAGCAACAGTTGCAGGTTGCATTGCAACTAAACCTCTTTACCTCTTGACAAAGTTTGGAACATCTACATATCACTACTCTTTTGTTGGAAATCGCCCAGAACAAACTTTGTTGCTTTCCTTTGGATCTTTTCTAGTGCTAAAGTAAAATAAAATCCTAGTGAGGGTCCCTTACACTGGAAGTATACTCTAATTTGTGATTGTCACACACAATCACTACTGATCTGCATTTAGGGCAGTCGCCCAGGTGGCAGATTCCCTATCTGTTGTTTTCCTAGCCTTTTCTTAAATGATTGCAAAAAAATTGGAAATTTATTGAACATCTCCCTTGGTAAGTTATTCCAATCCCTAACTCCCCTTCCTATAAACGAATATTTGCCCCAATTTGTCCTCTTGAATTCCAACTTTATCTTCATATTGTGATCTTTCCTACTTTTAAAGACACCATCCAAACTTATTCGTCTACTGATGTCCTCCCACGCCTACTCTCCACTGACAGCTCGGAACATACCACTTAGTCGAGCAGCTCATCTCCTTTCTCCCAAGTCTTCCCAGCCCAAACTTTGCAACATTTTTGTAACGCTACTCTTTTGTCGAAAATCGCCCAGAACAAATCGAGCTGCTTTTCTTTGGATTTTTTCCAGTTCTTGAATCAAGTAATCCTGGTAAGGGTCCCATACACTGGAACCATACTCAAGTTGAGGTCTCACCAGAGACAAATATGCTCTCTCCTTTACATCCTTACTACAACCCGTAAATACTCTCATAACCATGTGCAGAGATCTGTACCCTTTATTTACAATCATATTTATGTCGGTCGGTCTGTAAAATCTATAAAATTCCAGATAAGTTGTTGTCGAGTCCTTCTAAATCAGTTAAAAATTGTCTCAAGAGATTTATGTCTCAATAGATATAGCCAGGGCTAATATACTATCAAGGGTTGGAACTTCCATATAGCTCCATTGTCCAGAGAAGTTAGTTCCATCTTTCAACACCACGTGCTGCACACATCGTTTGGTCTGAATGAGTAGCAGTTGAATGCAATGTTGTGGAGACAAAACACAGTATTATTAGAAGGCAAAATATTGTTTGCATGAAGACTGAATGTTGTTATTAAGTGCATTCATCATCATCATCATCATGCTGGGTTGTTTTGTGACAGGTTGTAAATCTGAGTATAGTAAAGGGGACAGAAGGTACATCAGTTGTAAGGTTTTATCAGAAGATGAATGTGAAGTTGGCCATGTAGCTTTTCAGCAGGTCATTTACATGGCTTTGAAAACAGCAAAGGAACTAAAATATATTTACACATGATGTGAACAACATTGTTATGCCTCTTCTTCTTTTCCCTTTTTCAGTTTTCGATGCTACGGATTTGAAATTGCCCATTGAGAGGGCTTTGAATTGATGTCAAATATAAAAACACATTGAAAGAGTTCTGCAAATCTATCCAAAGTAGTGATAACACTTTTGCATCTTCGAGTTCCCATCAAGTACATACTAGATTTGGCTGACTTCCTTTGGTATTCAGGATAAAAGTACGATTTAACAGCAAAATTAATACAGGGCTCTGCTGAATGGCATTTTGGTCTTATACGGCGCTTAAGCAGTGATGGCCATCCTACCTTTACAGACATTTATCACCTCCATTTGCTTCTGTCTATATGCATACCAGTGAAAAGAATTCACTCACAGTTCGCTGTGTTATTAAGTACAAACTGTCTTCCTTCACGCAACAGATAAGATCAGTGACATAAGATGAAAGATGTAAGAAGTAGGGAGATAAAAGAAAATATTCATGAACAGATAAGGGACAATATTACACTAACAGATATTAAACCAGACCTCAGTTGCATAGATATGTCAGTGACAACACTTCAGCTAGAGCAAGTGATAATATAGTGTATCATGTATGTGGCTGCTTCACAGGGCAGTAAGGGAACCTGTATCATAAGGTGAGAGTATGAAATCATTAGAATGTGATTCTTGAAGTCAGTATGTCCTTAGTGATGTAAGCGTTTCTTCCAGATTACAGAACTTCGGCAATAGTGACTCTAAATGCCTCAAAATATTTTTGCTAGCCTCCTATGCTGTGCTGAAAAGTGTATATGCTATAATGGAAGAAAAGCCAAAGGAGAAGGAGTGTTGTGGAGTGATATATTTTCAGACTGTGTGGAGATGATGTACGAACTTGAAGTGTTTCAATATTTGTGCAGTTCATAGAATCTGCTGGTATTATATTTACACAAACTGGTATTAATTCTTCTTCTTCTTCTTCTTCTTCTTCTTCTTCTTCTTTTTCTTTTTCTTCTTCTTCTTCTTCTTCTTCTTCCTGATACGTTTCTGCTTATGCAAGTCGTTCAACCCAAATTGGTATTTCATTACATTAATTACAGATTTATTTTTTGGGTGAAGGAATTATAAAGAGAGACAAAGTCCAGGTCATCTTCTAAAACAACAATATATGTATTTCAAGTTTATTCCAACTGAAGGTGAGCACTTTTAATTGTGTATACTCTGCATCACACTTTTCTTAACCATTTATTTCTAGTACTTCAATGCATTATATAGAACACCCAAAAATGGGCGCACATTAATCTGTATTTAAATTATGTGCAGAAGTCTAGCGTCAACAAGCTCAAGGTTTTTTTATATTACGGTGTGCTAGTAGCTTAGAGACCAAATAATACTAGCACTGCCTTGCAGCGGAAACACTGAACTACGTGAGTCACATCACTTTATATTTCATGGTTCTGTTATTTTTTTAATGACCAGAGTGTGATGAATGATGGCAATCAATCAATCAATCAATCAATCAATCAATCAATCAATCAATCAATCAATCAATCAATCAATCAATCAATCACTACTGATCTGCATTTAGGGCAGTCACCCAGGTGGCAGATTCCCTATCTGGTATTTTCTTAGCCTTTTCTTAAATGGTTACAAAGAAATTGGAAATTTATTGAACATCTCCCTTGGTAAGTTATTCCAATCCCTAACTCCCCTCCTACAAATGAATAAATGCCCCAAGTTCTCTTGAATTCCAACTTTATTTTCATATTGTGATCATTCCTACTTTTAAAGACACCACTCAAACTTACTCGTCATTCCACGCCATCTCTACACTGACAGCTTGGAACACACCATTTAGTCGAGCGGCTCATCTCCTTTCTCCCAAGTTCTCCCAGCCCAAACTTGGCAACATTTTTTTAATGCTACTCTTTTGTCGGAAATCACCCAGAACAAATCGAGCTGCTTTTTTTTTGGGACTATTTCCAGTTCTTGAATCAAGTAATCCTGGTGAAGGCCCCATACACTGGAACCATACTCTAGTTGGGGTCTTTCCAGAGGCTTATATACCCTCTCCTTTACATCCTTACTACAACCCCTAAACACCCTCATAACCATGTGCAGAGATCTGTACCCTTTATTTACAATCCCATTTATGTTACTACCCCAATGAAGATCTTTCCTTATATTAACACCTAAGTACTTACAATGATCCCCAAAAGGAACTTTACCCCATCAATGCAGTAATTAAAACTGAGAGGACTTTCCCTCTTTGTGAAACTCACAACCTGACTTTTAACCCCGTCTATCATCATGCCATTGTCTACTGCCCATCTCACAACATTATCCAGGTCATTTTGCAGTTTCTCACAATCTTGTAATTTATTATTCTATATAGAATAACATCATCTGCAAAAAGCTGTATCTCTGATTCCACTTCTTTACTCAGATCATTTATATATACAGTGGAACCTTGGATTGCGAGCATAATTCATTCCGGCAACATGCTTGTAATCCAAAGCGCTCATATATCAAAGCAAGTTTTCCCATAAGAAACAATTGAAATGCAGATGATTCGTCCACAACACAAAAATATTTATTCGCATACCATTTCTAAAACAAAATATAACGTAAAATAAATTAAGGTGCACTTTTCCTTACAATAGAATCATTGTTGGTGTGAGGGAGACTAGAGATGACATGAGAAGAGTTACTGTGTAGCATGAATTTCACTAACGGAATCACTGCTATCTGTTGCCTCACTGGAATTGTTTTCTTTTCGTGCAACTTTAACGAGGAACCTGTCCAGTGTCTGTTGCTTTTGCCTATTTTTGAGGATTTCACAAAAACGTGACATTTCATTGTCATTGAACTGATTCATTGCTCGCAATGTTACAGCCTTATTCGGGATGTGTTTTTCTACAAAATATTGCACCGTTTTCCACATTTTGCACTTATCCCGAATCTCAGTTGAAGGGAGAGATTCCATTGACTTTTCCTCCTCCTCTTCCCTGGACGAAATCTCCATAACTTCCTCCTGTTGTTCGCGATGCAGGTCCATCAATTCGTTGGTGGTCAGTTACTGGCTATATTCTTCCACTAGCTCTTGAATGTCCACGTCATTCACCTCCAGCCCCATAGTCTTCCCTAAGGACACAATTTCATCGTCAGTCGGCGGCTCATTGTCACCAACAATCCCCTCAAAGTCACGTCCAAGAACACAGTCAGGCCACAGCTTTCCCCTAGTGACTCCATCCCAGGCTTTATCGATGATCTTCAGGCAGTTCACGATGGGGAAATGATTTCTCCCAAACTCTCAGAGGGTAAGGTTTGTTTCTTTGGTCACTTTGAAGCATCGCTGAAATAGTGATTTGGTGTATAGCTTCTTGAAGTTCGAAATGACTTGCTGATCCATAGGCTGGAGTAGTGGAGTAGTGTTGGGAGGAAGGAACTTAACCTTAACTAACTTGAATTCCTCCAGTAAGTCGTCCTCAAAGCCTCAAGGCCTGGAGAATGAGCAGGAGCATTGTCCATAACCAGCAAGACTTTGAGCGGCAGATTAAGTTCTGTAAGGTATTTCTTCACTACAGGACCAAAGACCTCGTTCATCCAGTCAACAAACGAACAGGGGAGGAGAAAATGTAGGCACACGTGACGCTCGTATTGCGGAACCTCACTCGCTTATCAAGTTACAATTTATTTAAAATGTTTGCTCGTCTTGCAAAACACTCGTAGACCAAGTTACTCACATTCCGAGGTTTCACTGTATAAGAAAACATAAAGGTCCAATAATACTCTCTTGAGGAATTCCCCTCTTAATTATTACAGCTTCACCTACTCGAATTCTCTGAGATCTATTTTCTAGAAATATTGCCACCCATTCAGTCACTCTTTTATCTACTCCAATCGCACCCATTTTTGCCAGTAGTCTCCCATGATCTACCCTATCAAATGCCTTATATAGGTCAGTCCATTTGACGTCCTGAATCCAAGATATGTGCTATATCTTGCTGGAATCCTACAACTTGAGCTTCAGTGGAATAACCTTTCCTAAAACCAAACTGCCTTCTATCAAACCAGTTATTAATTTCACAAACATGTCTGATATAATCAGGAGGAATGCTTTCCCAAAGCTTACATGCAATGCATGTCAAACTGACTGGCCTGTAATTTTCAGCTTTATTTCTATTACCCTTTCCTTTATACACAGGGGCTACTATAGCAACTCTCCATTCATATGGTATAGCTCCTTCATGAAAACAATAATCATTTTTTACAAGTTGCTTTACGTCACACCGACACAGGTAGGTCTTATGGCAATGATGGGACAGGAAAGAGCTAGGAGTTGGAAGTAAGCGTCCATGGCCTTAATGAAGGTACAGCCCCAGCATTTGCCTGGTGTGAAAATGGGAAACCAGAGAAAACCATCTTCAGGGCTGCTGACAGTGGAGTTCGAACCCACCATCTCCTGAATAATGGATACTGGCCGCACTTAAGCAACTGCAGCTATTGAGCTCAGTCAAACAATAATCAAATAAGTATTTCAGATATGGTACTATATCTTAACCCATTGTCTTTAGTATATCCCCCAAAATCTTATCAATTCCAGCCACTTCAACTTTTGTATTTTGATACTTTTTTAGTATTAGCCACCTCCCCTACCTGGACATTATTCTTGTAACCAACAATCTTTACATACTGCTGACTGAATACTTCTGCCTTTTGAAGATTCTCACATACACACTCCCCCTGTCCATCAATGATTCCTGGAATGTCCTCCTTGGAAACTGTTTGTCTTAAAGTACCTATACATACACAGCCATTTTTCTAACTCTATTTCTTTCCAACCTGCACCTCTTTCTTAGTCTCTTTACTTCTCTATTATAATATAGTGGGTTTTTACCATTCGTTACCACCCTTACTTGTACAAACCTGTTTTCACATTTCTGAACAATTGCTTTAAACCATCCCACAGTCTGTTTACATTTTTATTTACTGTTTTCCACCGATCATAGTTACTTTTTAAAACCTCCCTCATGCCTGTTTTATCAGCCACATGGTATTGTCTAATTGTTCTTCTTTTAAGACCTTCCTTTCTATCACATTTACTTTTAACTATGACAAAAACAGCTT
Organism: Anabrus simplex; assembly: GCF_040414725.1. NCBI lineage: Eukaryota > Metazoa > Arthropoda > Insecta > Orthoptera > Tettigoniidae > Anabrus > Anabrus simplex. Next base: position 275,584,585 of record NC_090269.1, on the reverse strand, counting down.
TGTGATCACTATTAATGACAAAAACAGCTTTGTGATCACTATTACCATTTATTACTCCGGTTTCTCTATAGAACTCATCTGGTTTTACCAGCATCATATGCCCTAGTAGAGCTCATGGAGGTATAATAAAATAAGACCTACATGTATAAAAAGTTTTTTATTTTATTTATTTATTTATTTATTTATTTATTTATTTATTTATTTATTTATTTATTTATTTATTTATTTATTTATTTATTTATTTATTTATTTATTTATTTATTTATTTATTTACGTTCGTTCGTTCGTTCGTCTTGTCGGTCGGTCGGTCAGTTGGAGCTCACGGCCCTCTCTTATACTTGACTACTTTCAATAACAACATTTTAAACTGTAAACATAACAATAACAGCAAGACATAATAATTCTACAAAAAACTAAATTCTAGGGACAGAAATGCAACATTGTTGATACAACATAAATACAATTAAAATTAAATGCTTAATACTGCACATATAATATTATCTAAATACCTACACCAAACGGTCAAGTGAAATGAATTTATAATAATATTCTTATAACAGATAGTAGGAATTCTAAGCTACTAAGCTCCAGTTGTGTGTTTTACATAAAAGTTACCAAAGAGCATGATGAAAGATCACATAACAAATCAGTAAGGCAATAAGAGTGAAAATACTAGTAATAGGAATAAAAAGAAGTAGTGTAATAATAATGATGACTGTAGTGCATATCATTTATTATTTTATTATACAGTATTCCAATAATAGCTGCAGGTTGCCCAAGGAAAAAAGAGTACCCAAATAACAATAACAATAATAAATATAGATGAATGGATGAATCATAAATGGGGTTAAAAGTCAGGTTGTGAGTTTCACAAATAGGAAAAGTCCTCTCAGTTTTAATTACTGTGTTGATGGGGTGAAAGTTCCTTTTGGGGATCATTGTAAATACCTAGGTATTAATATAAGGAAAGACCTTCATTGGGGTAATCACATAAATATGATTGTAAATAAAGGGTACAGATCTCTGCACATGGTTATGAGGGTATTTAGGGGTTGTAGTAAGGATGAAAAGGAGAGGACATATAAGTCTCTGGTAAGACCCCAACTAGGGTATGGTTCCAATGTATGGGACCCTCACCAGGATTACTAGTTTCAAGAACTGGAAGAAAATCCAAAGAAAAGCAGCTCGATTTGTTCTGGGTGATTTCCGACAAAAGATTAGCATTACAAAAATGTTGCAAAGCTTGGGCTGGGAAGAATTGGAAGAAAGGAGATGAGCTGCTCAACTAAGTGGTATGTTTCGAACTGTCAGTGGAGAGATGGCATGGGAGGACATAAGTTTGAGTGGTGTCTTTAAAAGTAGGAAAAATCACAATATGAAGATTAAGTTGGAATTTAAGAGGACAAATTGGGGCAAATATTCATTTATAGGAAGGGGAGTTAGGGATTGGAATAACTTACCAAGGGAGATGTTCAATACATTTCCAATTTCTTCGCAATCATTTAAGAAAAGGCTAGGAAAACAACAGATAGGGAATCTGCCACCTGGGCGACTGCCCTAAATGCAGATCAGTAGTGATTAATTAGCCCTACACAAGATAGTACAAAGTTACATAAGAGTAAGGCATCTCAAACATTTATCTGAAGTCCACAAGCATGGTTCTTGAAGATCACGATGGAATTCTTGAGAGTAGTAATGGCAATATTATAGATGAAATCTCTGTTCAGCCCAAAGGTATTGCAAAACCCATTCACACAACATACAGACCCTGACTCACACAACTCACTTATATTTGCCCAAGAAAAAGTTTCGGCAGGCAGATTTTAATGTAAGGGAGGAGGTCAAGTGCCAAATGTCCATTGGGAGAGCATTCCAGAGTCTCGATGTAGTACTAGAGAAGAATGATTGTAGGAATATATTTGATTTAGTAAAATTTCAAGTCCCCCTGTGGGTGGGGGATGCAGACAAAGAATTCACCCACGGTATCCTCTGCCTGTTGTAAGAGGCGAATAAAAGGGGCGACCAAGAGATGATCAAATTATAACCAAGAAACTACTTGTGATTAGTACCACCACAGGTCGCTTTTACTTGCGTGTAGTACCACTATGTTGGGTACCAAATAGGTTTGTGATTAGTAGCAAACAAGAGCATGACGGCTTTTTCAGTACCTGTGTTTAGTAGCACTATATGAGCGACACCATAGGATGAGGGAAACCATGGTTCTGGCTTGCCTATGATTAGTACCCACTATATGAGGAACACCCTGGGATAGTACGAGTCCCTGTGTTTAGTACCCTTATGTGAACACCATAGGTTTGCGTTGCCTGTAAATGGCGCCACAATGTGTAAAACAGCATAGATCTGTAATACATGTGCGAATTTCATTACCTGTGAGTAGTATCATAATGTGTGGAAAACCGCGAGTTTATGCTACTTTTCATTAGTACCGCAACATGACAAATACCATGGTTCTACTTTCCTAGTGATAAGTACTATTGTGAGGGGTCGCTGACTTGAATTTTGGACCCCTTTTGACTACAAGTATTATCAATTCAGTATTGTGCTATAGAAGCAGTCCCTTGGTCAGTAATACTATTGTTCTACGCCAGCTTCTGTGCATGTGAGGCACTGTGAGTTGGTTCCACTGATCGTTTTAAATTCATATCCATCCATTCATCCTTTGTCCTCGCATTTTGAATTGTGGTCAGTGGATGTTTTTGGACTTTTTTTTGTCATTTCATTTCATCTCCTTTCGTACCATTAGGGGCAGATGACCTAGATGTTAGGCCCCTTTAAACAACAAGCATCATCATCATCATCATCAAAATTTCAAGTAGGGAACTAGAACAGGTACTATTTTATGGATGAGGGGAAAAAAAATTAGAAGATAGTTAAGTAGGAATGTTCTTCAAAATTAGTTGGTAAACAAGTGTCATTAGGTAAAAATCCATTTGTTCATTTATGTGTAGCCATCCCAATGTTTTGAAATGTGGTGTAACATGAGCATCATATTGCAATTGGAAGGCACATCATATGCAAGAGTTTTATGTTCATTGAAGTCGCCCAGCTTGTTCGGAATTTAGATAGACTAGTATTGAATCACGGTAGTCTAAAATTGGTAATAGGAATGCTTGGAATAATTTTAATTTAAGAATCTGAAAAAAAAAAACATTCTTGTGACATTTCAGAGGATATAGAGCTGCATGAACCTTTCTACATATATTAGTTACATGTTCATTCCAGGTTACATTCTCGTTGATGGAGATTCCAAGATTAGTTGTATTGTTAAGATACAGTACAGCAATGGTATTAATGATGACTGGAGTAGGATTAATATTGCTTATTACGTGTAATAATTTTGAGTTGCGTGTGATGATACTTTTTGTTTTATGGGGATTTAAGTTTAATTGGTTATTTTTTAGAGTAGGAGATAAGACTTTCAGCATCCGAATTAATATGCTGGACTGTTTTATGTAAATTGGTTATAGTGGTGTGTTTGTATGTCTGAAGATCATAAGCATATAAGTGGTAGTTACAATACTGAAGTGTGGATGAAAGTCATTAATATGCAAGACAAACAATAGGGTCCCTAGAAAAGACTTCTGAGGACAACCAGATGATTGTACAGTCCATTGGGATTTTCAATTATTTATAGCTACACACTTGGGACAATTTTGGAAGGTATGACATTTAAAAATTTAGGGCTATTTGAACAGTATGCAGAGAGTGGAGTTTGGATAGTAGTATGTCTATGTTTACCATGTCAAAAGCACTACTGAAGTCAAGGAGTTTTAGTATTGTCACCTGCCATTTGTCCATTGCTAGTCTTATGTCATCTATGACCCAAAGAAAGGCAGTCACAGTACTGTATCCTTTTCTGAAGCCAGATTGTTGTGGGTCGAAAAGAGAGTGATTGGTTAAGAATTCTACAAGCTGCTCATGTACAAGATGTTCAAGGACTTTGAGAGCGGGGAAAGTATGGAAATGGGTTGATAATCAGATGGCATACTTGCTATGCTTTGCTTTAATATTGGGGTTACTAGAGCATCCTTCCATGCAGTTGGAAATGCCCCTGTGGTTAGACAGTAGTTTACTTTGTGGGTAATAATTGGTAGAACAGCACCAATAATGTTTTTGTAAAGCCTATTGGGATGTTATCTGCTTCTTTAGCTTGTGACTTAACTGAATTCAAAACATGATTTACATCATTTACACTGGCACGGTGAAACGAGAAATTATGTTAATTTTCTGTAGGCTCACTGTTCTTTATTTAGATGGATATAATTTTGAGGTTGAGATTCTTTTATTGGGTTAGTTATGAAGTGAGAGTTTAGTGTATCGAGAGATATAGTTGGCACATGAGGTTCTTTGCATTTTCCAGTGCATTTAAGTTTCTTGTTACTTTTTGATTTGATTAAATATGCAATAGCGAATTAATTGCTTTTTCTATTGCATAAAAATGATACTGTTCAAAGTCCATTTCATTGTTTGTTTCCTTGTATTGGCAGAATATTGCATCACGGTGAGCCATTGCTGCTTTTATATCGCCAGTTAACCAAGCAGGCATGTGAGTGACTCTAGCTTGCCAAAAAAAACAGGAGCATTATTGTCATACAGTCCTACGAATAGAGAGTTAAATCTTGTAACTTTCATGTCTGTCATATAATTGCTTTATAAATTCCCGAGGCAAACTGTATGTTTCATAAAAACATTTAAGCTCTTTAGGGTTTTTCAATTGTGAAAGTACCAGCGCTTTGCCCCAGTGTAGCAATGGGCTCATCAGTTGGATTGCTACACCTTTTAGATGCTGGTAGCTAGTACGCCGTTGAGACACCACTACAACCCTTTTATGTAGGACTATGCAAGGACAGTGCACTAGGGGAAGCATGTGCCTCCACTTGTAAAAATGCCTGCTTTAGGCCTTTATATAAAAAAATTAGGTTCCTAGAAGGAAACCATAATTTTTTTAATATATGTGTCATTTTGGAGTTGTTGTAGATTGATATTTTTCAGAACCCTATAACTAAAGTTTTACTTTGGTACTCATAGAGAGCAGCACAGTTAAGTTAAATCATGATTGAAGATGCTAGGTACAGAAAATTGACCATACTTAAGAACTTTATATGGGTTGTTTGTAATCAAGAGGTCATTTCCAGTATGGCTTGTATGTCTAAGTGTATGAACATGATTAGTTGCATTTAGTGGTAAGATTTTCATGTCAACGGAAGTAAATAGGTTGCTGATTCAGTCTGATTTGCTAGTCAGGGCTAAGATATTTGTGTTAAAGTCACCTAGAAGTATTATATGTTCGTAAGTTGTTACTAGTTTGAGAAGGTCAGATTCAATGTCAGAAATGTTTCTAAGATTAGGTTGTTTATAGACAACTCCTATCAATACTTTTTGATAGTTATTTGTGGTCTCAACAAACAGATATTCTGTATGTGGAGTGATACCAGATGTTGATTTACCAATTATTCTATATTTAATATAATTTCTGCGATATACTGCTTCTAGTTACTTCTTCTAGTTCTGCAAGGGTAGAGCTAATTTTGTCAGATGTCCAGGTTTCCGTATTGCACATAAGGTGCATGTTACTGGCTGACATTTTCAAAGGAACTTCATCTACGTGACTGAGGAGTGAGAGTGAACTGATGTGGCAACACTGCAACCTTTGCAAGAACTGAGACAGAGATTGTTTCAATAGCAGCTCAGTAGGCTGAGGGTACTGAGTGTTGGAGGCAGTTGGTGAAAGTACAAGGGGGTCATCATTGTCTTGAAATACACTCGGGTCAATGACATTCAGGAAGTCCTTGTCTACCCTAGTAATAGTCTCAAGGACACCAGCTGCTGACATGCTTAAAGGGTAGGTGACACATTCCTGGAACAAAAACTGATAACACATACACTCACAGTCACACGCAAATATTTACATACACATAGAAAATGATTGACCATTTCAATAAAGACAAATAATAATAAATAAGGATATTAATAAAAATATTAATAAAATTACAATAATATAAGCTTAGTTGAAAAAAATTATAAAGGTAACTTAAGTTGTGTTTTGCTAAGGTGCTGTACTCCCAGGCTTTAACTGCACCTGCCAACATGCATTTCAGAAATAAGAAGAAGAGAAAGAGCTTTTAGGTGTGGGTTGGACTTGTGAATGCTAGATTACCAAATTAAGAATTTGTCATAAACTGAGAAGTCTCATTGGAAGAAACAGTTAAAGAACTAGAAAGCTATTTCACAAAACAGTCTACAGACATAGGGTGAGAAGCTACACTAAAGTATTGTTCATCTTCTTGAGAGAGTTCAGCTCATCCATTGTTATTATGTGGTATTATTATTTTTACAACAAAGCATCCCTGTATGGTCCAGACAGATTTCACTCCAAACCTACCTATCTATCTACTTATCTACTGTAACCTTTCCAAGGCATCAGTACATGAACCAGTTACCATTGTTCATAAATATGACGTTAGAATGGAGCACCATCGGTGAGCTTCGAACTCAGCCCGGTTTGTCGAAGCCTCACCCTCCCCTACTGGAATAGTTCGCTAGCCGAGTCGGTATCGCATTTTCGGGTCTGTGGACTGTCCGATGGGGCGGTAAGTCCTTTAGTAATAGTCTCTATAGTAGGGGGAAAAGTTAATTATGAGAGGAATACCATTTCATTACTAATGAAAAGAGAGACAATATCTTGTATAACAAATTTTACTTATACTAGTGAAACACATTATTTACATGGGTATGCCATACAAACACCTTACATATAGTAACTTGGGTGATCTTGACGTTTAAATGTTCGGTAGTCCTTTTCTACACTTCATTATACGTTTAAATATTCAAACTTAAGAAGGCGTTCCCTCTCGAACTATGACACTACCTCAGACTTAGAGAGGCGTTTCTTCTCTAATTATTTCACTCTACACTTATATTACATCACACACATATTTACTCACTATGGACACACCCCGCTGTAAATCTGTTTACCTACCAAGAATTAATATATTCAATTTGCCTCAAATTATGATTTAAGTTTGCTAGTATCGTATGAACTGAAATAGGCAATTTACACTCCCAATCCTTTGAAAGTCGCGTTACAACACTACCTTAAGGTAAACGTTGCCAAATATGCAGTACGATAAACACGCTCATTTCATTAGGATTTTTATCAACACATATATCAGGACATTATTTACACAACGATGTTACCTATGGACAAGCATTGAGCGACTTCAATACCAGACATCATAAACAAAATATTATAGCACTACCTGCAACAAATGGACAAGAATATACATTTCACATACACACAATGGGCCGCAGGTGGCCTTATTTACCTGCCGCTTGTGACAGTAAGCTTTACTGTCTCCTGCAATGAACTCAGGACCTTCTGAGACAGGGTATATCTGACCTGGAATTCCCTATACGCTGTGAATAATTAAAGAAATAAATTGGAGGGATCCTTCATTTAATGCTCATTTGGAATCTCTGCGACGTTGGCTTTATTTAAATTAACACGCGTAATCTTTGTCCCGAAAGGAAAAGAAACTCGCCACTTGTATCTGTTCTATTTCACTGAAGAAAACGCCTTCACTCCCCCGTTTAAAGGGGCTCATAAAACTCCAGCTGTGAGCTGTCCGTGACCCACTTCCAAAGAGCGGTTCACTAAGCCTTATCGGGCAATGGCTTCACGGCAAATAATCTATTCACTTCTTTCTATACTGGCCACAAATGGCATCACACAAATCACGGCCCTATATCCGGCCTAATCAACATCTTCACATCGCGATATGCGCCTCGCGTGTCTTAATGACAGATTCCAAGGAGACTTCACATTTCATTTCACAATATATCTTGTGGCTACAGCCTGTTCAGCCATTTCATTTCCTCTCGGTACACTGACCACGATGCAAATTTAATGATGATCTCCTGCCACCAGGGTCCAAGTTAACTTGCGTATTCGCGAACTAATTAGCGATGTAAGATATATACCCCAATCTCATGCTCTCTTCGTTGTTCCAGCAGCTTTAATTTCTAGTAAGGAGGATTTCCTAAGAGCTTGTGAAGTACAAAAAAAATCAGTTACTGAGATATCTTTGAGGACTCCTATTGGCTGTAGAAAGATGATAATTGGAGTCGTTTACGTAGAATATTTAAGCCCTTTTACTTGACAGTACTTCACGTATAATTAATCTGAGGTCCTTAAATTTACGTCATGCATTATCAAACCCTTGTAAAAAAAAAAATGGAAGTAAAGTATGGTCGTTCCCAAACCATGAAGAAAGTATCCTATAAAAGACCCAAATAAAATGAAATTATAATTATTATCCCTCTGAAATGGCGTGCTTGCAGTCTACGTTATATCTAAGTGAAAAATTTACATATTTACAATGGGACACGACCTTCAAAGAAATAAATACTTGGAAATGTACTCAGCCTTCTGGATACCACGTTCACAGCTTTACAGGAGGGCACTCCATGGATTTAGACTGCTTGCATCACGTCATCGGCGATGTGAAGACCCATGATGACTTCCTGGCAGGTCTTACACATGACAGCGATGTTCCAGACGTTCTCGGCTACCAGGCGAAATTCCGGCAAACAGCTAGATGACTCGTTCACTCCGATACACAGGCAAAATTCTGGCATTCAACTGGACGTCGGCGTTCACTCCGGCGTTCACGTAGACATGTAAATGAGGGGAAATTATCTCAAGTGAATACGTTAGTTTATCACACACCACAATTTGAACATATGGTTGGATTTGCTCAATAGCACGAGCATTCCAACCCAATGTCGGTAATGTCCCAGAAGCCCGACATTAATCCCTTCTCATTTATCTATTCTTCTTGTAGGCAGCGATTATAGGCCCAGAAATTTCACTAGCTTCCCTAGAAACGACAGTGGTTAGGCCACTAATGTATTAGCATTCTCGTATTCATGATGCTAGTTCAGGCCTGTTCTAATGCACTTAGCCGTAAGTCGAGCTCTCAACTGTACTACGGATTACTTTAACGTGGCGCTGTCCTCAATTAGGTCTACACTGAGCCGTTCACTGACTTTCTTGGTAATTCATATTGATATCAAGCACGTTCGCTCCACCCACTTCGCTAAGTACGTCCCTATATATGTTAACTGAGCCGCATTAACTTAGACACATAGGAGGCTCGATGTACGACCTTTTCTACACACGGACATCGGTTATTACGGTTTCGTACCGTTCCTATTTATTAATTTGCGGCACACTGTACACGATAACATCTCACTCAGAGGGTGATTATTTCCACATACTCACAGACTTTAATGAATCACTGTATTACACTGCTCAAATTACAAGATTATTTCTTCACAAACGACTCACACACAAACCACGACGAAATACTACCGTATTGGCGCTACATTGCAAAAGCACTGGGTAGTGTCTCCTCCTCAGCTCATGAATATATAGGCGCGCTACGCTAGAGACCCGAATGCTGAGGGTGGGGGAAAAAATGCAATCCTTTCTCACACATTGGTCCGTTAATACGCAACGTACAGTGACGAACAGGATATCAAAATGTAGCTCTTGTATTCCCATCTCCACTGAGTGACTGTTATTAAAATAACTTCGTAGATTTTGAAGCAATCTTAAAAGTGTCCTTTAGTCTCTGGCGGTGAATGATGACGAGCACAGGGGATTCCTTGTGTTCCTTGGCACGGTTAGGGTCCAACATCTGTTAGTCATTAAGACGCGCCCTTGTTTACAGCATAGTTACCGCTATGTCAGTTAAGTAGAGCACTTCTCGGTCCCATAATTATGCGTAAAATTCCCTGATTCAAATGAATGTTTGCGCTTAATTATCCATTGGGTATTTTGCGATTTATGAAAATTAACAGAAATAAAACAGTTGAATGCGTTAAGTTGGCAGTGGTGAATAAGCGAGGAAAACAGGGTATAATGTTAGTTTTCACGTTGGATCTACTCTCTGGGCTCAGCTAGTGACCTAGATTCTTTGTCACGTGATAACGCGTATCGTTTCATCTCGCTTGCGGTGGGAGTGAGAAAACTTCCCGTACAAGCGCTCTTGCACCGCCTTGCTGCTAATTACCAGCAACTAGAGCTGGGTCACGCGACTCTGGATATTGCAACTCGAGTCCTGGAGCGGGCAGAAAAATTCTAACTTGGGCAGTTTTTATCGTAGAATAACGCGGAAAACGGCATATTTCATCTCCTGGATATCATGACATACCATAGGTGACGTTGTGAACGGTCACACTACCTTTAATATTTCAGTGAGCCACAGTCAGGTCCTCCCTGATAGTGATTCCACTGCCTGCCAGCCTGCGCTTGTTACAGAAGACTTCTTCTCTCTTCCTATAGGTAACAAATTTCACAATGATAGGCCACATCTCTCCTGGTCCCAACCTGCTAACACTGTGAGACCTATCAATGTCCTGCATGGCGATGTCAAGGCCAAGTTTTTCTTTAAACAAACTGACTGAAAGTTTTTCAGTATTCTCGTAACCTCAGTTCATGAATTATAAGCCCCAGATCACAAGTAGAGTTTATTATTGTCAGTCATTTCAAAATGTTATCAGCAGAAGAGATATTGAAATTTTAAATTCTGTGTTTTGTACAGACGAAGCCTGATTTCATCTGTCAGGTAGTGTTCATTCAGTTGCTTGTGATGTTCCAAAAACCCATATGCAGTTGTTGAAACACCTCTACATAGTCAAAAAATTGGTGTATAGATAGCGATATTGATGCAAAGAATTGTAGGTTGTATATATATTGTACCGGTAACGGCGGTACAGACTAAGTCCCCGTTATGAAAATCTTAAACTTACGTGTTATGCTCCGGACTGCTTACGAAGAACTGACTAGGCAGCGAGCAACAGCTGCGCGCGTGTGACGTAGTGAGCGGGTGACGTCACGGCATGCCTCGCTGCACTACAAAGCCTGGATTGATGGAGAATGTTCTACGAGTTTCGGATCAAATATAAATACGTGCTGCTTCGCTCAGCAGATCAGTGAATGTGAGTGTGTGTTGCAGCATGTTATAGTGAGCAGCAGTGCGCTGCAGAATGTGATACCAGTTTGTGGCCGGGATTTCTATAAGCACATTAGACTGTAGTATTCGCACCGTCAGTTCGCGGGTGTGGTAATCGAGCGTGAAGCCGCTGCTAAGTTTCAAGTTCGTGGACTTTAATATAGTCACGTTGAATGTGGACTTATTCAGATTTCCTTATATTGTGACAACCTTTTACTCCGATAGGACGTGAGGTGAATTGTGTATCGTCTGGACATTATTTATTGACTGTTACTCTATACGAGTGTCCGAGACCCGCAAACATTTTCGAGTGTTCGAAATTGAAATTTTATGGACTTGAATCTGATTGCTCCTTGCCGAGGACTCGATACTTTAAGTTATAAACTGTGTTTAATCCAAATTTAATTTACCAATCCGTAAGCTGTGGTCATGAACTATGAACTGTGCAGGTGTGAACAGCGCATCTCTATTTTAATGAACAGTGCATTTCCATTCTAATGAACAGTGTACATTTAGTTTATGGACAGTCAAACCAAGGACTGTCAGTACTCAGTTAATTTCGTCTTTTGGTTTCAACACGTGAACGAGTTTGATTCACGAGCGGAACATCTTTATTTCATTTAAATTGAACAGTGCTTCAATGAACCTACTTCATGTTGTCATAGGTGCAACAAACTTTACGTAACTTTAAACTGGACAATCAGTTCTGAGTGGACTTTATTTTGTGAATGTTTCTTTCACTTGACACGTGATAAAGTTAAGTGACATTTCACCGAGACATTTGTGTTTGGACTTTGTTAAAAGCATTTATAAACACTCTATCATCTGTGCAGAAGCAGCCTTTGCACTAACTCGCCCAGAGCTGAACGATGTTCATTCATGTTCACCATTTACAAGGACTACCTCGACGCCATGGATCTACAAAGCACCGAATAGATCTTCTAGAACTTCCATCGGGGGACGAATGGTGGTTCGCTGCTATGGAAATGGAGCTGCCGGAATCTAAGGACATCGCCAGCCATAGGACGAGGAACGTTTTCAACTGTATACGCTGTACAGAGGTGATATTAATTTCAATTTTTTAATAAACTCTGAAACAAAAGTTTTAGGATTTCTTTTAAACAAACCCTCTCCCTCTGTATGCACTTCAGCGACTGGTACACGCCCTGCGTCTCATCTCTACCGAAGTACCAAATTTACTGTTACAGAGGAGAGGGGTAGAAATTGGCGCCCCAGTCGTATCGGGGCCGATTTGGAGTGCAGTAAAATTAGAAATTAGCGCTTCAGCAATATCAGAACTTAATTATGAGTGCAGTAGACATTAAATTGACACTTAACCATTCTAGACTCAATGTTGAAGTACTAGTAATAATTAAGAAGTGCAGTGATAGACAAAATCGCACTAAATCGTGTGACTTAGTAATTTAATTCAGATACATTTCCAGTGCTTTATGTGGAATAACTATTAATATTACAGTGAACTTTCTAACAAGATTTAACTTCTCTATAATAAGAAGTGTTATTAATGATATGGGATCATTTTTGTGTGTTAAATGTCTTGGAGATTTTTCTTTTGAGAATGTTTGAATGACTTTGAACATGAACTTTAACCATTGGACAATAATGGTGATATCTGAATTCTTTTCAAGTGATTTATGATTTTCTTGTTGCTTGGTTTAAATACATTACCGTCAAAATGGAAAATATTTTAGCTGCTATTGAAGCTCTTAAGATTAGCTTAAATGAACGTATTGCCAAATCAGAGGCTCAATTAGGTACTCGTGTTACTGAGATTAATACTCGTATTGATGAGGCCAATGCCGTAACTGCTCAATTAGGTACTACTTTAGAAGCTCGCATTAACGAATCTAAGGTTGCAACTACAGCCAACTTAGAAAGTCGTATCACACAAGTAACTAAAATAATTAATACCAAGTTTACCGAAGTTAATGCTAATTTGGAAAATAGGCTTACTAAAGCTGGTTCCGAGATTGAAAAACGATTCTCAGAAACTAATGCGAAGATTAATTCTAAGTTTACGGAAATAAACGAACGCCTCACCCATGACTTAGAAACAGTAAAACAGGACCTTAAACTACAAATAGTTGAAGACTTAAAAGCTTCTTTTCCCACCTCACATCAATTGATTAAGGAAGTTGAAAGCTTAAAGGCAGAATTTAAAGAATCTCATGGTCAGTTATCACAGGCACAAGCAAAAATAGCCTCTATTCAGGATAACATCCATGAATCTTTTAAGACTAACTTTCAGAAAATAAGTAATGAAGTCAATTTACTTAAAACAAGGCAGGAGGAAACAGATAAGCTTGTAAAAAACCAATTAGATAGCGCACATACTCAAATCATTCGCATAGGCCGCGATGTAAATGAAGTGAAGCAGGACCTCGAAAAGGAAGTCCAGAGCGTGGAAAACTCCATCCGTGGGCAAGTTAAGACTATCAAGGTCGAATTGCAAGGAAAAATAGAGACGATTGATAATAGAATCTCTCAGGTGGAGAAGGAGGTGTCTACACATCAGTGTCAAGGGTCTAGCGGAGATACTTCTAGCATGTCCACTGTTTTAAAATTATCAGACGATAAACCTGCAAAATTTTCCGGAAAGGAAGAGTACACAGCGAAAGAATTCCTTCTCAATATTGAAGAGTACTTTCAAGAGAATAAAGTACGATCCGATCATCAATTGAGGATAGCTTCTAGATTATTGGAAGGGAAAGCACTAAATTGGTACACAGCATTTAAATTTAACATTAAAACCTATGATGAATTCAAGGAAGCCTTGTTGAAGAGGTTTTGGAATTCGGAAATTCAACACTTGATTAAGTTACAATTATACTCTAGGAGATACAACACAGCTATTAATTCTTCACGATATTCTGATTTTCTCATTTCCCAATTAAAGAAGATGCAATTCTTTGATCCTCCTTTGCCAGAACAGGAGTTAATACAGGTAATAACTTTACAATTTCCGGCGCATGTACAAGAAATTCTTGTGGCAGCCAATGTTCAAAACCTAGAACAACTTGATGATTTATTAAGGAAACTTGACACTGCACATACACAAAATCTACCTAGGGTTACTAAGACGAAAGAGGTTGCAACTAACCATGTCGAAGTTAATAACCCGCCAAGATCGAATCCCGAACCCCGTGAGGAAGTAGAACCACGGAGAGATCCGTTATCTCATTTCCGACGATTCAGGAGACGTCCATACAGGCAAAGTGCGCCTTATAGACGTAATCAAACGTGGAAGAAACCTACCGAATCACTTACTCGAGATAGAGATTCGCCGAGAGCCGAGATCGAAAGAAGATGGAGAGAAACTCGCGAATATATCCAGAATCGAAACCGGGATGAAGGATTACCTGGCGCTACCTCTTTAGAATATCAAGAGCATGCCAGAAGACAGAACACGACGCCTGCGACCAACCTCGAATCGGCAGGCGCAATTAAAAAAAAAACTTCGACAACACAACAATAAGATTGCCTGAAAACCGTAGTAGAGGGGAAATAATTTGTGTCACTAATATTAATTACGGGTACTTGGATGACTCAGATCTCTTGTATGAAGATCCCACTCCTACAACACCGAAGGTCCAACGAAGCCTTCCAGTTATTAATATTACTTTGGATACCCTTTATGTAACTGCCTTAATCGATTCTGGAGCTCAAGCTTCATTGATGTCTGAGAGGTTAATTGAAATGTTGAAGGGAGGAGAAGACATGTTATTGATACCCGTCGCACAGATTAAAATTAAAGGGATAGTACCGGACAGGCATATCAAATGTAAATTTCAAGCTTTTGTTACATTTGACATTGAAGGTGTCCAGTTCGAGCATATATTCCTAGTTATTTCGCCAATGAAATTCAACGTCATCCTAGGGTCAGATTTCCTAGCCAAGTATGGGGGAATCATTGATTATCCTGCCAACGTCATACGATTTTTTAATATCGACTCTGTAGAGTTGCAGCTGGTAGACTGTAATAATTTGAAGTGCCAAGGTCTGGGTACCCCATTCATAGAAACCGGAGGCAAGATGAGCGATGCTTTGCCTGCCGATGAAATAAATTGCGAAGAGGGTAGACCCGGTCAAGAGGGACCCGTCGAGGGCCAGGAAGTGCCCATTGTTGAGGATGTGTTCGACGAAGGTCGTGATCACTTCATATTTCTCACCAGTGCGGCTGAAAGCCCAGAGTTCGATTCCCGTGTGGCAAAAGCAACTCGACAAATATTTGAGAAATTCCCTGAAGTTTTTGACGACAAACCAGGCGTTATTAGAGATTTTGAATACCAATTGAATGTCAAGGACACCTCTCCTTATAAAAAACGGCCCTATCCAGTTCCTGAGAAGTACCGAGAAGAAGCCAGGACTGTGATAAAGGAAATGGAAAATAATGGTATCATTTCTAAATGTGTCACTCCGTATCTAAACGCCTTGGCTATTGTAAAAAAACCGAATGGCAGTCTGCGTTTGTGCCTAGACGCGCGCATGCTCAATGACAGACTTGTATTGGAACATGACCACCCACCTTCACTCAGGGATGTCATCCGGAAATTTAGAGGCATGAAGCTCTTCTCTACTATGGACATGACGTCATCTTACTTTCACATTTTATTGGCAGAGGATAGCAGGAAATTCACAGGCTTCATTTTCGAAAACATTACATATGCATTCAACCGTCTCCCTTTCGGGATCAAAAATTCAGGGGCAGTTCTCATCAGGGCTCTTGAGAATCAATTATCCGATGAGATTAAAAAAATCGCAACGATTTATGTTGATGATATCCTAATAGCTTCGGAGTCCTTAGAGCAACACATTGAAGACGTTAATAAGGTACTCGACGAACTCAAAACCAAAAATTTTAAGATAAATGCCTGTAAAAGCCAGTTTTTTTAAGACAGAGGTACTGTTCTTGGGTCACCTCATTAGTGGAGACGGGATCAGGCCTAATCCGGCCAAGATCCAAAGTATTTTGGATTTCCCGAAACCCACAAAAATTAAACATGTGAGACAATTTCTGGGACTATGTCAGTTCTTTGCACAGCATTGCCCAGATTACACCAAAACAGTAGCACCCTTGCAGCTGCTGCTCAAGAAAAATAATAAGTGGAAATGGTCAAAAGAATGCGAGGAGGCTTTTTCCGAAACAAAGAAGATGCTTCAGGAAAGCGTACAGTTAGCATATCCTAACTTTGAATGGCCCTTTTGCCTTGAGTGCGACGCCAGCTCCGTAGGCATCGGCGCGGCGCTATACCAAATCGATCCTGAGAAGCCTGATGTCCGCGTCTTTATTTCATTCATGAGCAGGAAGTTGAGACCACATGAGAGGTCCTATACTATTACGGAACTTGAGGCTCTTGCTATTGTATATTCCTTGTTGTACTGGAGGAAGATTATATATGGGTATCCCGTGACCATCTACACGGATCACAAAGCCCTCACATTTATCATGTCTTCTGATCTAACTAGCGAGAGAGTAACCCGGTGGGCACTCTTTATTCAGCAGTTCAACATAACTGTTATCCACAGACCAGGAAGGAAGAACATCCTAGCTGATGCTTTAAGCCGCAATCCGGTCGATGTCGTCACTAGTCATCACATAGAAGTCATGAGCAACGAAGATGAGGAATTTCTTAGGAAATTACAGTACTTACCTCAAGCACAGGGGAGAGATAGGAAGTCCCGAGAATTGATTAGATTTTTTAAGGGTTTGATTCCTGCAAATGACGATGACTATTTTCGCATCTCAATGTTGGCTCAATCTTTTTGCTTTCATGATGGATTACTGTATAAGTATCTTGATCATGCCAAAACCAAACGCCGAATTTATGCTCCTCCACGCTTAAGGTCCAACATTATCTGGCACTGTCATTCAATATCTGGACATGCCGGCACGGATAAAGTAATGATGATCATAAAGGAAAAGTTCACTTGGGAGTACATGAGACGTGATATTAGAAACATTCTCCGAACCTGTGATGTCTGCCAACGAACTAAGCCTAATAATAGATTATTAAGGGAGTTTCCAAAGCCACTTCTTCCCGAAAAACCTGGTGAAATATTGGCTTTAGACCTATATGGGCCACTCCCCAAGGCGAACCGCGGCAACAGGCACATTGTGGTGGCAGTAGATGTCTTCTCTAAGTATACGATGCTACTGCCCATACAGAAGGCTAATGCTGGAAACATCCTCCGAAGGATCAAGAAAAACATTATTCCAGAGATGGGAAAACCGGAGTTCCTACTCACCGATCATGGACCCCAATTTACATCTATGGAGTTCCAAACAGTACTTGAAGAACTCGGTATAAGACACATTATGAATTCTATTCGACACCCAGAGGCTAATCCCGCTGAGAGAATCATGCGCGAGATTGCAAGGTTTTGCCGTTTGTATTGCAGAACTCAACACTGGAAATGGATCGAAGTCTTACCCGTGATGCAGCAATGTGTAAATTCAACTGTTCATGAGTCTACGCAGGACATCCCCATGACTGTACATAGAGATGTCATGCCTGACAGGCCATGGGACCAAGTATTACCATCACCTCAAGATCCAGCAATTACTCATCAGACTCGCGTGGACGCAACAAGGGAGAAGCTCAGACACGCTGCTAGAATCAGAGAGAACCGATACCGAAACCGCGCGTTTCGACAACCACTTAGGGTCAATGATTATGTTTTGATAAGAAAACCAGCTGTTTCACATCCTGAACTTCGCATTTATGCAAAGTTTTGCCCGCTTTATGTAGGACCATATAGGATTGCAGAGGTTCTCGAGAACGGGGCATACAAAATTAAGAAATTGGATGGAAGCATCGAGGGCATTTACAATGCAGCCAACCTAAAGAAATATTTCAGGAGAGAATATCATTAAAAGAAAATCCTATCGAATTTTCTTTTCCCCAGGAGGAGGGGGAGATGTACCGGTAACGGCGGTACAGACTAAGTCCCCGTTATGAAAATCTTAAACTTACGTGTTATGCTCCGGACTGCTTACGAAGAACTGACTAGGCAGCGAGCAACAGCTGCGCGCGTGTGACGTAGTGAGCGGGTGACGTCACGGCATGCCTCGCTGCACTACAAAGCCTGGATTGATGGAGAATGTTCTACGAGTTTCGGATCAAATATAAATACGTGCTGCTTCGCTCAGCAGATCAGTGAATGTGAGTGTGTGTTGCAGCATGTTATAGTGAGCAGCAGTGCGCTGCAGAATGTGATACCAGTTTGTGGCCGGGATTTCTATAAGCACATTAGACTGTAGTATTCGCACCGTCAGTTCGCGGGTGTGGTAATCGAGCGTGAAGCCGCTGCTAAGTTTCAAGTTCGTGGACTTTAATATAGTCACGTTGAATGTGGACTTATTCAGATTTCCTTATATTGTGACAACCTTTTACTCCGATAGGACGTGAGGTGAATTGTGTATCGTCTGGACATTATTTATTGACTGTTACTCTATACGAGTGTCCGAGACCCGCAAACATTTTCGAGTGTTCGAAATTGAAATTTTATGGACTTGAATCTGATTGCTCCTTGCCGAGGACTCGATACTTTAAGTTATAAACTGTGTTTAATCCAAATTTAATTTACCAATCCGTAAGCTGTGGTCATGAACTATGAACTGTGCAGGTGTGAACAGCGCATCTCTATTTTAATGAACAGTGCATTTCCATTCTAATGAACAGTGTACATTTAGTTTATGGACAGTCAAACCAAGGACTGTCAGTACTCAGTTAATTTCGTCTTTTGGTTTCAACACGTGAACGAGTTTGATTCACGAGCGGAACATCTTTATTTCATTTAAATTGAACAGTGCTTCAATGAACCTACTTCATGTTGTCATAGGTGCAACAAACTTTACGTAACTTTAAACTGGACAATCAGTTCTGAGTGGACTTTATTTTGTGAATGTTTCTTTCACTTGACACGTGATAAAGTTAAGTGACATTTCACCGAGACATTTGTGTTTGGACTTTGTTAAAAGCATTTATAAACACTCTATCATCTGTGCAGAAGCAGCCTTTGCACTAACTCGCCCAGAGCTGAACGATGTTCATTCATGTTCACCATTTACAAGGACTACCTCGACGCCATGGATCTACAAAGCACCGAATAGATCTTCTAGAACTTCCATCGGGGGACGAATGGTGGTTCGCTGCTATGGAAATGGAGCTGCCGGAATCTAAGGACATCGCCAGCCATAGGACGAGGAACGTTTTCAACTGTATACGCTGTACAGAGGTGATATTAATTTCAATTTTTTAATAAACTCTGAAACAAAAGTTTTAGGATTTCTTTTAAACAAACCCTCTCCCTCTGTATGCACTTCAGCGACTGGTACACGCCCTGCGTCTCATCTCTACCGAAGTACCAAATTTACTGTTACAATATAATGTTTTTGACTCCACAATAATTCCGAATGATATGTTCAGAATTAAAGGCCAATTTATGGAGGAATACATTTTCAGTGGGTATTTTCTACAAGATAATGCTATCACCCATACAGCACACACTTCAGTGGACTTATTTAAAGATGTTTCTAGTGAAATCTCTAAATGACTCTGGTCGCCACTCTCTACCCAATCTTATGCCACCAGATTATTTCTTCTGGTGATCAGCTAAATCTATAGTCTATGCAGGTAATCCTAAAATGTTTGCCTCCGTAGCATAACAGCAGTATCAGCTGCCATCCTTGGGGGCCTGGGTTCGATTCCTGGTACTGCCAGACATTTAAGAATGGCAGAAGGGCTGGTATGTGGTTGAAATGGTTACATGCAGTTCACCTCCATTGGGGGTGTGCCTGAAAAAAGCTGCACCTCCTTGGGATGGGGACACGAGTTTACTTTGTCTGGCTCCATGGCTAAATGGTTAGCATGCTGGCCTTTGGTCCAGAGGACCCCGGGTTTGATTCCCGGCCAGGTCGGGGATTTTAACCTTCATTGTTTAATTCCAGTGGCTCGGGGATGGGTGTTTGTGCTGTCCCCAACATCCCTGCAACTTACACACCACACATAACACTATCCTCTACCAAAATAACACGCAGTTACCTACACATGGCAGATGCCTCCCACCGTCATCAGAGGGTCTGTCTTACAAGGGCTGCACCCAGCTAGAAATAGCCACACAAAATTATTATTATATCCCAGTGACGAAGCGTGCTAGTATCCACTGTTACCACTGGTAACAGTTCGAAAATATAAAAACCGAATATTATTTAATATTAATATTTTTGTTTCTTCTCCTGGACATGTCGCAAGAACTCTATTGCAGCAGTTTGCCACCATCAATGCTGAGCGAGAGGCTGTTACCACTCCATGCAGTAGTTATGCTTTGAATCTCTTCTAACAGCTAGGCAAGTATTACTGCACCTGCGCCAAGCAAGGCCCCTTTCCCCTCGACACTGAGATGTATCCTACTATGTTCTCCGGTCATGTTACCACAGTGGGAAGTGGAAACAAAAGCTTATAAACGCCGGTGCTGAGCTGTTCCGTCCGTTTGTTCCGCCGTGCTCAACAGTGTATTGTTATATTATTGTGTTAATGTTTTCTATTATAATATGACGTGACTTCTCTTGTTAAAGTGTGAATTTATATTTAATTTAGGTTAAGTAAGGATATCCTATAGGACTGCACAACATATTAAACATTAAAATGAGTGCTGTCACTTCCACCTCAAAAATAGGGTTGGCGGGCCCAGAATGTTTGTGTATAATAGAAAGCTTAATGAACATGCCATTTTCATTAAGAACTTTTGAAGAAAAGAAAAACATAATTGAAAAAGGTAGACCCACGCCTTCTCTTAAAAATTTATTCAAGGAATCGAAAAGAACAGTACAATATTTTCATGACTCGTGGTACATAAATCTGAACTGGTTATGTGGTTGTGCAAAGACGAATAAGCTGTACTGTTGGCCATGTATTCTATTTTCTCAGAAAATAATGCTTGGAATAAAGATGGTGTGGATAATTTAGATAGTTTCAGAGTTTTAAAGAGACGCCATGAGGTGTATGAAGCACACATCAATGCTATTGCGGATATGATTCAGTTCGGAAGATCTAGAAAAGAGTTCTGTTTGAGTACAGCTTAGAGAAAGAAAATTGACAAGCATAATAAGCTAGTAAAAAATAACAGCTATATTGTCAGCACTTTAATAGATCCTGTGTGTTTTCTTTCAAAGCAAGAATTACCTTTCAGGGGTCATCGAGAAACTGGAGAATCCGATAACAGAGGTAATTAAAGAGAGTTACTAGCATTAATTGCTAAGAAAGATGACGTATTTTGGCACCACTTAGAAACATCTACAGTTTTCTCAAGACTTTCATCTGATATACAAAATTATAAATTGAAGCCATAGCTACTTTTGTGACCCGCAAAATTAAAGGCGAGGTTATGAAAGAAAACTTTATTTCCATTATTTCGGATGAAAGTACAGACGTTTCTAACAGAGCAGAACTCTCGACTGTATTTAGATATGTTAGTCCCGAAGGCGAAATTAAAAAGAGATTTTTGAGATTCAGTGATGTAAGCGATGATCGTTCTGCTGTTTCTCTCTCGAAACATTTCTTTGGAGTGTTTACAAGAGATAAATATGGCCAGACTATATTTGTTCACTGCTATGGTCATAGGCTCAGCTTGGTATTACACCAATCTGTTAACCACATCAAGGAATGCAAAGTATTTTTTCAGATCTTCTCCGGGTTAGCAGGGTTTTTTCATCATCCTCTTGACAAAGTAATACAGAGACGATTAACATCAGTAGCGCCTACCCAATGGATATATGCTGGTAGGCTCGTTGAAGTTGTATCCCCTCTCTATAAAGATCTCCTTGAATTCTTCAGAGAAATGAAAGATAACACAGACGAATGGAGCGGTGGAATGAGAATTCAAGCTAAGGGTTACTATGTTTCCCTGCAAGACTTTGATTTCTATTTCCTATTAAATTTATTTGCTGAAGTGCTTCCTTAATCTGATGTTCTGAATCAGATCCTTCAGAAGAAAATATGTGAAATTAACTTCTGCTCCAAAGAGATCCAGCAATTTAAAGCATTTTTACAGATAACCAGAAATAATTTTCAAACTATGTGGTCAAAGTTGTAAGAAAATGAGGGGAGGTAAGATTACTCTCAAAAGCACCAGAGAATTGATTTTATAGGAATGAAGAAAACATTGTATCTTCTATTGTATTTGGAAATAACTGACATCATATCCATGCAACTATCAGATAGATTTTTTGATATTAACAAGTTGGAGTTCCTTCAGTTAATTGATATTGACTGGTTTAACAATTTTGCGAAGGAGTTACCGAACAGTGCCTATCAGTCGTTAGTGAAGACCTATAGATGAAATTTTGACTGCATGAAACTTAAAAGTGAACTGTCTGTACTCTGCATGAAGCAGGACCTTGTGAAAAATAAATCATATGACCTCTACCAATATTTGTACACCAGTGGTCTTAAGAAGCATATCCAGAAGCAACGAAATTGATTGACCTCATTGTCACCATCCCGGCAACTATTGCTTCCGCTGAAAGAAGCTTCTCAGCCTTAGAAAGGATATACACCTTCCAAAGAAATTCACAAGTACAGAACAGACTCTTTGCACTTTCTTTGATTGTGATTGAGAAGAAATTTCTGAGTGACTTAATGAAGAGGCCTAATTTCTACGATGCTGTGATAGATATTTTTGATGCCACAACATTCTGTCGTATCTACCAGAAGTACAAATAGGAAATACTGAGGTAAGCCTTGAAGCTCCATTAGAAATGAATTTTAAACTTTATGTTTATGAGTGCATGAGTAGCCTGCCATACATTTTTCATGATGTGAACTATTTTCGAGTAGTGCATTATCGAGACTGCTAGTTTCTATGTTGATGCTCACTAGTGTTCAATATATTATGTGCCATTTCATCATTTTCAAATGATGTTAACTTATGCAAAAGTAATATCAATTATCAAGTCTTTTACTTTTATGAAATGACATCTGTACTGCTCATAAAAATGCTGCGGTGCGAGCAACAATATACTCTCAGAAGGAGTGTGGTAACACTTTTCAAAACGTCATGCATTGCTACTGTTATATCCTAAAGCAATAGAAAGGTTGAAAGGCGCCCTTTTGAATTACATTAGGTCTATATCAATGAAACTCTGATCAGTATGTGTAATCATGTTTCTTGTGAAAGGTAAGCTTTATAACTCATTGAAATGTTTCAGAATGTACATTTTAAATTGTTTAATCACTTGAATATTGCTTCATATTGAATCATATTGATCATTTAATTATCTTAACCCTCGAGACTTGTTGCTTTAGGCAAGGTGACATGCAACCGCCTTAACATACTATTGTGAGCCTTATGTATCAATTGCTTGTTGTGGAGAGAATCATTGAAGGCAATGTTGTTTAAGTATCTGACTAACAGATGGTACTGAAATTGAAAAAATATTTCTCACCCATATCATGTTTTTCATTCTTCCTGTAAAATCTTGCCATGCTTCTTATGGTATGGTTTCCTGGAGAGCATCACAAATAGATTTTCAGCATAATTATTGGGTATATTTAATATAATCATATTAAAATATATGAGTCAGAAGAAACAGTGAGGATTCAATGATACTCAAGATTCTGTATGTAAATTATGTCTAAAATTTCTTTAAAAAATGAGATGGTATTCAGATATTAATATGAAGTGTGCAGTTAAATATTATATATGTTTTAGAATTAACTGTAAAAATGTTCTTGCTTTATGTACCCTAGCTCAGTGACTCTGGAGCAGTGTCGTCTAGAGGGTGCCATGATCCTCTTCACAGTTATGGACCATGATGTCCTGACATTCAATGACTTTGCAGGAGAGGCCTTTTTGTCTCTGGGTAATATTCCAGGAGTGGATGACAACAACACAAGCATTGATAATTTCCATGGGCTCAAGCAGGTAGACCTAAACCTCATGCATCAAAAGAATAAAAGTGAGTAGATTTAATTTCTCAATCCTCTAGTTTGAAATGTTCACTTGTCTTGTATCTTCTATATATATAAGAGTTTTGTCTGTACATTGCTCAAAATTTTAAAAATATGTTATTTCTGTATCGGTCATGTCCACAGGAACAAGGAAGGGCACTTTTCAACTTTCCGTCATCTCTATGTGTCTGTCTGTCTGTCTGTCTGTCTGTCTGTCTGTCTGTCTGTCTGTCTGTCTGTCTGTCTGTCTGTCTGTCTGTCTGTCTGTCTGTCTGTCTGTCTGTCTGTAGGTAGGTAGGTAGGTAGGTAGGTAGGTAGGTAGGTAGGTAGGTAGGTATGTATGTATGTATGTATGTATGTATGTATGTATGTATGTATGTATGTATGTAGGTAGGTAGGTAGGTAGGTAGGTATGTATGTATGTATGTATGTATGTATGTATGTATGTATGTATGTATGTATGTATGTAGGTAGGTAGGTAGGTAGGTATGTATGTATGTATGTATGTATGTATGTATGTATGTATGTATGTATGTATTGTCCCCTTTTCTGGGTTCGCTCAGTTGGCTGCCCGAGAGTCCCATGCGTGGAACATTTGCAGAGTCAAATTTGCTATATTGGGACATCGCAGGGCACTGTTGACAGGATAGGTGGCAGTTGGCACAATGAAATGCACAACAAAACAACAACGAATATTTATTAACAAAAATCTGGACATCGATCAAAAAATAATAATATGAACTTCTGAATTCAATCCACTGAATATATATTAAAAAAACTTATTTACAAGTATGTCCTTGAATTACATTTACATTACATTTTGAACATATTTTTCATTCATTATTCTCAAACACTCCACTTCTGGTATTGATGTTGAATCGCTATGACTGTAAATTAAAAATAAAATGACATTAGTGAAAATGCATATTACTCAATTCATAATAATGTATTCATATCAAATCCATTTGTTGCCAATGACACATTACTCCTGAAATTGAGCATTCTAACTTTAGAGTAGTTCACTTTACTAAATATAGTTCCATTTCAATCTCATTGTCATTATTTAATTTAATTATTTAATTTAATTTTTTTATTCAATTTAAATTTATCTTTATTCTTATTCTAAACCATGCCTATATTATTACTATACATTTTACAAAGTTTGAGTTAAATCAGTAATGATTTAAGTGCTTAAGCTTTATATAAGCTTCTTAATTCTTTTAAAGTCCTAGGTTAGCCTCTCTAGTTCCTAGCTAATTAAGGGGCAATTTTTACTCCTATTCTCATTTTATGTTACCAGTTTAACCCTACTCTTTGTATTGTTTAAATTTATTCCAAAACTTTATCCTATTCACTTCAATAAATTAACTGGGGTTATGATCATTATCCCTATAGCTCAATTTCTACATCACAATTCACTCATAAATCAATAACTAATTATTTCAGGTTACTCAATAGTTCATTTCAATTCTTACATTTCACTGGGCGAGTTGGCCGTGTGGTTAGGAGCGCGCAACTGTGAGCTCGCATCCGGAAGTAGTGGGTTCGAACCCCACTGTCGGCAGCCCTGAGGATGGTTTTCCGTGGTTTCCCATTTTCACACTAGGCTAATGCTGGGGCTGTACCTTAATTAAGGCCACGGCTGCCTCCTTCCCATTCCTAAGCCTTTCCTGTCCCATCATCGCCATAAGACCGATCTGTGTCGGTGCGATGTAAAGCTACTAGCAAAAAAAGAATTCTTACATTTCAGATCCTTTCCTCTTAAATTTCGAAGTTCAGATTTTACATATCAGGTTTTCATATTCTTTACATTTCTTTCAGATTATTCTCAGATTCTTTTCAGATTCTTTGGCTTATTCTTTCCTTCCTCAGATCTTGCTTGATTGAATTCCCCTGGTTAATCACCAATAACCTTTACAAATACAGAATTAAATCTTTACTTGGAAAATAGAGCATAACTATCACAAACAAATGTCCCAAGTTCAACAATATCAGAATCACTTATGACGGGAATAGGTATAGAGTTCTGAAAATCACAATAAAATAAAATACACATATGCAAAAATATCACAATCATACAATCACCTCAAATTTTACGGAAATAATTTTTATTGCTGTATGGGTTTTAATTATTATTATTATTATTATTATTATTATTATTATTATTATTATTATTATTATTATTATTATTATTATTATTATTATTATTATTATTATTATGATTCATGAGCCCTCAGATTCTATAGATGACCCTACAATAATGACATACACGACTCATAGTAATGAACAGAAATAGAATGAGACGACAAATGATCATGATCAGACGAAGTTTAACCAACTCAACCACGTACAATCAAAGATAATTTGGAGAACACATAATCTCATGGAATCGAATCCTAAAACATAGTAACACATATTAAAATTTTGTTTTTGAGTCATTTCATCAAATTATTATTATCACTAATCACAATGACTATGACTATGACCAACGTGTACCCTATTGGTTACCACATGGTTAATTCGCTCCTTATTTCAATAAGCCATCATGCACCATATTCGCCGAATGGATTCAATTCTATCATCATCGCAGTTGAATTGGGCGTCTTTGGCAGTACAATTATCACTTCCAACAAAATGTATGTCTCAACAACTTTATTACTTCTTCCGTCCTAATCTTTACTTTTATTTCCATAATTATTATTCTCGAACATGAAATATTCCGTAAAAATAAATTCCGTGGCTGCCAAATGAATGAACTATCTTTTATGATCAGATTTAAATAATCATATTATTATTATTATTATTATTATTATTATTATTATTATTATTATTATTATTATTATTATTATTATTATTATTATTATTATTATTATTATTATTATTATTATTATACCAGCAACAGTCTTTGAAGATCTTAAATAACTCACAAACTATCAATGAACTAATGAAACACATGCTCTACTCAACCAACACCATAATGAAAGAAATTCATCTCTAACTAATAGCAGAAATTAATCAATCAAGAATACAATCTTATGAAGAATCTACAGAAAGAAATAATATATTTTAAATGGTACTCATGGTTTTGATGTAGACAAATTCATCTGGGGTGTAGACATGAAGACAGGTCTCCTCTCGATTACGGCGGATCGTACATGTTCATTGTGCTGGCTCACACAATTTCAGCTTAGAAATCCATGATGTCGGCACAGTGAGGCAATATGAAGTTGCGGCAATAATTCCTTGAGGTTCTCGTGGAAATCCTTCTTCGTTGATCCGTAACTGAAGATCTGGCTCTCGTAGTCAGGCTGAAATTAAAATTACAATTAGAGGTTTGCTCCACTTCTATTACCTCACTAAATTGTGCACTATTATACTTAACTTGTTTAACACTTGATGCAATGATGTACAACATTCAATGTCCTATATCTCTGGCACCATAGAATAATGTACCATACATCTACTTCTCATTAATCCTTGGATTAGATGTCCTACAGTTGCTCAACACGTCGATAATTACTCAAGTTGTCACTTATTCTCACACCCTGTACTAGTCTATGTTGTATGTCTTCATAAGTTCACTTGGGAAAATATTCTCTTCTCGACACCTTAAACTGTTCCAAGTGTACTGTACTTTGGAATGAAATAGTTCACATGAAATCGTGGAATAATTCTCGAATTCAAAGTCAAAATATGAACTCATTAGGATATCTTTCAAACCAAGTCCACAAGATTAGATAAATGTACTTGAAGTTTCCAGACATATTCTTTCGGACGAAGTCATATCACGTACGCTCTCTCAAAAGACCAAGTTTGTCCCTTGACATCTTCTCCTCCAGAAAGTACTAGAATATGTGACTGCTCTTGACCTTACAAGAATACTGTGTGTGCTCTCTCATACTGCTCTCACTTAACTTGACTTTCTCACTCGTCGTTCCTTCACACGCACTGTTAAAAAGTTCATCCCTTGACCAACGAACAAGTAAAATATGAAGTAATCTACAAATTATGATTTCTATTGGTTGAACATATTGTTAAAATGTGATTAATTCTCTCTTGCAAATGTACAGATTATTCTAGAATTCTCTCACCCTTTCTCTAACTTTCCGCTGCATTACGAGCGCTCCACTGTGACATAGCTCAGGTTTCCTTGACCGCTCGACCCAGTTCTGGCTCTTGGCCTGCAATGGAATGGCCTGTCTATCAGCTGATGCTTTGTCCGTGCGTATGCATGAAAAATTTATGCGAATTAAAGCAAATCTTTATTTATTCCTATAAGGTACCATTTGGGCGGGTACATTAAGTATGTGCAAGTATGTACGTGCATCACGAGAAAATGGCTTAAGACAATTTAATAAAAATTGGTATGTTAAGTCAGAGAATGAAGCAGTACAATTTAGGCTATAAATAATTTTATTTATGCTGAATGAAATGGTAGTTTAGGATAAGGCCTAAAATTTAACTCTCAAATATTTATGTTATTAGTGGTCCTATCGATAAATACTACATAACTAAAGTTGTATAGTATTAAATTTCCCATCATTTATACCTTATACATTTTTTCCATAACAACAATATATATTTATTCATGAATTTTGATTGTTGTTGCTAAGTCCATGTAAATGTCAAACCACAAGAAAATGGGTAATAGAATTTAATGAAAATTGGTATGTAAAGTATGGGAACAAGGTACTACCAGTGGCATGCACTGAACCCAAACTACCCAGTGCTACTGGGCAAAGAATTCTTCATTTACATTTTCTTATTATTCTTAAAATGTTTCTTTATCAAGTTAAAAAAACTGCAAACAGGTAAATCAAGGCAAGTACAGATGTCTCGATAATCTGTTCACTCTACCGCAGTCCAGGTCTATCCAGCGAGCTGGGTTTCTTTGCCAGTGCCCTCTTTTGATTGATGCATGCGTTTTAAGCCTCCTTCTCTTGGGGAGGCGTGGTGATAGCTTTTGGCCTTGCTCGAGATTCACAGCATCTTACAGCGGTGGAGCAGCTAGCTTGGGTACATGTCAGTTGTAATAGTTAACACTTGAAGTATTCAGTGCCACACACCCGAGGTTACAAGAAAAATCCCTATAGCCATTAGCACATAGTCTTATTAATAAAAATATAAATACTATAAAATCAATTGTTATAAAGTTTGCTTCTTTTTCTTTTTTTTCCAGCATGTATGAAGTTTTTGGTAGTGATTCATTAATGTCACGTGTTGAGGATGTTTTCTGATGTATGCGAAAAAATATTTAGGTTGCTGAGCATGAACACAGAGCCAAGTGCAAAGTAAAAGAATTTTGTATTTCGTTGCTCTGTACGAGTGGGTTTACCTGTAATGGTGGTATATTGTGAATTTTGTAGCATTCCTCTTGGATTATAGGTGATGTGTTTGCAGAATACGCTGTGAAGAATATTTCCCTTATTTGTTGTTGCTGTAGCTATGTTCAGTAAGCAAGTGAAACTGTAAAACTTCAATGACGGTAAAATACTTGCAGGTAGAGACCCTCTTTGGAGGCAGCTCTACCCAGAGAGTAGCGCCCCTGCCTATGTGAGTCCCAGAGCACAATGACCTGGTGTGCAGTATCTGGTAAGGGTCCCAGCTTAGGGTTACGAGTGAAGACCTCAACGACATCAACAGTGGAGAGGGTGACCTTTGGTACGGTGGAGATGTTGGAAGAGGCAGCCCTGTACTTGGGGATTAATACAAGTACAACACACAAAGGGTACGACAGCTCCACATGTTGGTGGCGGTACTCCGATAGCGCCTGTTCCCCATGTTAGGGGCGGCTGAATCACAACTCACCAACACGTCTGGCAAGCATGGTGTTTCATTGCCAAGTACCTTCCATAAACTTCTACAACTTTGAATTTTCAGGTGAGTAGAGTGAAAGAGTCAGAATCTCACACTGGTAATACATCAGTCCGCCTCAAGTATTCTGGGGGAGGCAAAAATTTGAAAAGAACAACTAAGAAAGTAAGAATAGCCACGTACAACATAAGAACTATGAGACTAGCCGAAGACCTGGAAAGACTAGAACAAGAACTGTATGACACAAAATGGAATATTCTGGGTGTTTGCGAGACTCGCCTTCAAGGAGAAAAAGCTGAGACCCTTCCAGTAGGTCATGTCATCTTACGTAATAACGGGGAAGCTTCTACACATGGGGTTGCTATTCTTGTCAATAAAAATATCAAAGAATTCATACACAAAATGATTTGTGTCTCTCTCAGAGTGATATATATAGTCCTCAAATTGAATAGTAAATTCTCCATACAAGTCATACATGTCTATGCTCCAACCAGTACTTCTGACGATGAGGAAGTGAAACAGATAGATATCACCAAAGCGAAAAATTCAGAAAAGGCACAACTCTGTATCATCATTGGAGACTTCAATGCAAAAGTGGGTCAAAAGAAAATCGGAGACCCAGAGAACATTGGTACATATGGACTAGGCAATTGAAACGAAAGAGGTGAAAGATTGCTTGAATGTCTCATAGCCGAAAATGTCTATGGCTTGAATACCTTCTTTAAAAATCCCATCCAACAAAAATGTACATGGAAGAGCCCTGATAGACAAACCAAGAATGAGATGGATTTTATCCTGACCAACAAGAAGAAATGTTGTACAAATGTTACTGCTCTCAACAGATTTGATACAGGAAGTGACCATACGGTAGTTTGAGTGACCTTCGCATTTGACCTCAAACTTGAACGGTCCAAAATGACAAGGGGGCACACTTTTCCATGAATAAAGGACTTAGAAAAACATCAATCATCATTTCAACAAGATCTTACTGAAAAACTTGACCCAATAGAAGATTTGAAATACTTGGACTTGAATGAACTCAATGAAAAAATTACAGTCGGTATTCAAAATGCAGCACAGAAAATATCATTAAAGAAAGGACAAGAAGACAATGGACAGGAATACAGCGGAATACAAAACTCTTAATAAAACCATTTGCAAGGAAATAAAAGATCTAAGGAAATTTAATAATAACAACATGATCATTCAGACAATTGAAGAAAATTTTAAAAATAAACATTTTTAAAGAACAGCATGTTTACAGGAAGACCAAAATTTACAAAACTTAAGTACCAGAATGGAGAAATAGTCACAGATAGACAAAACATTACTGAAGTTATTAGAGATTTCTACTACAAGCTGTATAAATGAAAATCCACAGCCTGTTTCCAGTCATTTGACCAGGTCAGGGATGGAATGAATGAAGCCCCCATCTAGCAGCAAGGATAGGAATTGTGCCAGCTGCCGAAGCCTGTCGTACTCCTCTGGGACAATGATTAATGAATGAAAGATGAAATGAAACAATATTGGAGAGTGCTGCTGGAATGAAATATGACAGGGAAAACCGGAGTAACCAAAGAAAAACCTGTCCCGCCTCTGCTTTGTACAGCACAAATTTCACATGGAGTGACCAGGATTTGAACCACGGAACCCAGCGGTGAGAGGCCGGTGTGCTGCCGCCTGAGCCACGGAGGCTCTACAAGCTGTATACATCGACCATTAATAAACCACCCAGTGATGAACAACTAGCCCAGAATTATACACATGAAGTAACACCGGAAGTAACAACTGCTGAGATTGAAAATGCGCTTAAACAACTAAGGAATAAAAAATCCCCTGGGAAGGATAAAATAACAAATAAAATGCTGAAATTAGGTGGAAGAGATCTGCTAGAAGCCATGAGAATACTCCTCAACAAGTGCATTAACTCTGGAAGAATACCAGAAAATTGGAAAAATGCTGAAGTGATACTACTCTTCAAGAAAGGTGATAAGGAAAATTTAGAGAACTCTCATCCTGTGAGTTTGTTATCGCAGTTTTACAAGCTCCTGACTAAAATTGTAACCAACCGCCTCACAAGAGACCTGGATTTTTATCAACCTGCTGAGCAAGTGGGATTTCGTAAAGGTTTCTCAACTGTTGAACACATCCAGACTATTTGCCTTCTTGAAAACAACACTGAGTACAACATCAAGATACATCTGGCCTTCATTGATTATAAAAAAGCTTTTGACAGTGAAGATTTGGGCAATCATGAAGGCAATTCAAAATGCCATGATAAACTCAAGGTAAATAAAGCTTCTGGAAAACATTTATGATCAAGCATCAATGGTAGTCAGAGTGGATGAAGACTCCATCACCAATAAAATCCCAGTTGGCAAGGGAGTTCGCCAAGGTGACACAATCTCTCCAAAGCTGTTTACCCTTGCCTTGGAAGATGTAAAACTCGTCATTGGGATAATAAAAGGAATAAAAATCAATAGGTTATATTTGAACCACCTGCGGTTTGCCAATGACATTGTGCTCATAAGTGAAAATCTAGAAGAGCTAGAAAACATGATACAAGAATTAAAAACTGCCTCTGCTAAGATTGGTTTGGGAATGAACATTGGTAAAATGAAAATACTAATCCCAGACAGTCAACCACTTAAAATGGGAAACTAATATATAGAAGCTGTTGATGAGTACATCTATCTTGGACACAAGATAAAACTTGGAAAAGACAACCAACATGCAGAAATTCCTCACAGAATAAGTATGAGTTGGATAGCATTCTAAAAACTGACATTCATCCTGACCAACAAGGATGTTCCAATTAACCTGAAGACCAAGGTTTATAATGTGTGCGTGCTGCCAGTTACTACTTATGATCTAGAAATTATTACTCTGACTAAGGCAAGTGCTCGCAAGTTTCAGTGAATAAAACAAGCCATGGAGCGACAGATGCTAGGGATCAGTCTTAGGGATAAAATCCATTCAGAGGACATCAGCAGAAGAGTGAATGTAACAGACATCCTGGAGAGAGTAGCAAAACTAAAATGGTAATGAGTAGGACACATAGCTTGACAAGACTACAACAGGTGGACCTCCAGGATTGTTGACTGGAGACCATGAGAAGACAAGAGAGGCATTGGAAAACGCCAGAAGAGATGGCTCAATGACATAAAGCTGTTGGCTGGAACATGCTGGTTCCAAGTGGCTCAAGACCGAAGATGATGGAAGTATATGAAAGAGGCCTACATCCAGCAGTGGACTGAAACAGGCTAAAAAAGAAGAAGAAAGTTTACGTTAGGCTTTTAAAGTTAAAAAAACAAAAGTTAATCACAGTATAATTATGTGAAAACCATGCCTGTACTATTACAAAATGTCACCAGGTGGAACTGTAAGTACTTTGTTTAAAATATTCTGTAGCTTAAGTTATGATGGTGCCATCACTGCCATGAATACCAGTTTGGAAATATGTGCGGGTATGTGGCTGAAGATATTCTTATTTAAGTGAGCTATAATTTAATACATTGTTGGCTAACATGGAAATCTATGTAAATAAAGTTGTAGGGGGCCCGCTGTCTGTAATTTTCTTTGTTTTGCCAATTTTTCAGATATTTACCCAATTTAGGTCAACTCAAGTTTGTATCAGTGGTTTTTAGCTTTCATGTCTCTTTGTCCGTCTGTTCCACCTTCACAGCGAAACGGCTTTAGAGATCTCGACCAAACTTCTTATTTTGAGTATACCCATGCAGGGGAAAGTTTAGATATGCATATAATTTAAAAATCACTGAATAGTCTGGGGTTTGATAGGAAAACCACAACAGTTTTCTTTCATTTTCTCTTATACTGTTGATTTTTATTTTGAAAAATCCGTGGACTGAAACATCCCTTCATTTTAAACAACTTTTGTAATTGGCATCATTTTGCTTTCTCTTCAAATAACAGATGAAATTACTACTTTCTGCTGGTTTCATGCCCTGCATTGAGTGACTGACAGACCGAAAACGAACCTACTGGTTACCATGGCAATGTCTCTGGCTGCTTGCCAGGAGGGAAGTAACATAATGCCATTTTCGTCAACATTCCTGTAAACTCGTGGTTGTTTCTTGCGTAGAAGGCGAGAGAGACGTCAAGCTGCCATTCTGTGGGATATTTGCAGACTACCATTGGAGGTTACAATCGTCTTGGAATAGCACTAAGGGGGTCCTTTAATATTTGAACAGCTCAGCAGAGTGTAGCCCATTACTTCACACCGTAAGGTATTTACTGTATTTCTCGTCTATGCCTGTTTTTCACTTTAAGCCTCTGCCTACCCTTTTTTTTTTTTTTTTTGCTAGTTGCTTTACCTTGCACCGACTTATGGCGACGATGGGACAGGGAAAGACTAGGAGTGGGAAGGAAGCGGCCGTGGCCTTAATTAAGGTACAGCCCCAGCATTTGCCTGGTGTGAAAATGGGAAACCACGGAAAACCATTTTCAGGGCTGCCGACAGTGGGGTTCGAACCTACTATCTCCCGAATACTGGATACTGGCCGCACTTAAGCGACTGCAGCTATCGAGCTCGGTCCTACCCTTTCTAGGCTTACGTAATAACATCATAAGTCATCTTCTTATCTGTTTGCCTAAGAATCCCTGCGCCTAAATTTCTCATCTGTTACCACCTTCTTATATCCGCAATGCATATCATCACAATTTAGTGGAGACATTTCATTTTCCAACACATCCATTTGGTATTTACATATTTGATGCATACGGCTGTCCTCAGTTATAATCCTATTTTCTATTAATTTCAACTTCTTAACTGTATTACTTTCTTTCTTAATTACTCTGTATGTATACAAGTGGTAATCCAGAAATCTGGACACTCTTTCCTTAGAGGGAAAATTCCAAGCTATTCAAATATGTAACCTTTTAGCCCTGGAAAATATTGAAATGTGAACTTCAATGATGGTGCAGACTTTCATTTCGGGGTAACTGCTTTCTAAACCGTAAGTCATTTCACAAAGCAGATTACACAATTGCTGCTCAATTTAGAGGGAATTTCAACTTTGGCCCAATGACTTATTGTCGTATCTCAATTCTTAATATGTTATATAGTGCTGCATTTCTCGATTATAATCAAATCTCTCCAACTCGATTGTGACTGGCATTAGGAAAAGGGGCCTCTCATTATAAACTTAATGGAAAGTTTCCATCTCTATTATGAATGGCAATTGGCAAGTGAGCTTGCCGTTATAGTAGAAACTCCCGAACTCGATTGTGAATGGCAGTAGAAAATGTTGCCTGCCATTATCATCAAAACTTCCCCAATGCACACCTTACATTGGAAACAACATATGGGGTCCTCCCTGCTTTGTTTCTCGGATAGCACTATGAAGCATGCAAATTAATATAATCTTACTCACTGAGTGTTCAGTAATTTATGTAGAAATCTGTATACAAGGTAGAATACTGTAGCGAAGCATGGTTACATTTGCTAATATTGTTCAAATGTGTTATCTGGCAATTATTTTTGTCATGTTAAGGTGTACAACCGCGTGGTCATCGGTCCATATCGACAAAAAAACTCGTGAAGATGATTATAAAAACCGAGAAAAAATCGTAAAGGAATGATCACTTGAAGAATAAGACAAGAGGGAGTCATGAAAGAAGGAAGAACTCCCTTTACATTAGATTCCCTAATATCACAGAGTCCGAAGAAAACTAAATGTGAAGGCCTACAATATCGAAAACTCATAAAACTGATAACAATAACATTACATTGACCATTGTTTTGATGTGATTCATCTCTTCTGCTGCCACTCTTCTCCAATAGGTGGGATTACTGTTGCATCCTGAGTAAAAAAACATGCCTGAATATTGGTGGAAAGTAGCTGGGGAGTTAGATAACTTTGCACATGCTATGAGGGTTGATCAACAAAGACTGAGGCTGATTTTTTCACAGACGTTTATTACTCCATTTCAATGTTTACATGATCTTTTTCAAAGTAGTCTCCTCCTACTTCAATGCACTTTTTATAGCATCTCTGCCAGTCCTTGAACACATGCTGCAGACCATTTTTTGTCAGGTTCTTGAGAATCGCCTCACTTTTCTTGAGCACTGCTTCAGAGTTCTCAAGTTGAATACTCTGAGCTTTGCCTTTAGTGATGGGAATTTAAAAAAAAAAACACAGGTTGCAAGATCAGGGCTATAAAGTGGATGTGGTACACAGGTAATGTTGAATCGAGCCAGAAACTGCATGACTTGATTTGCGACGTGAAGCCGTGCCTTGTTATGATGAAGTTGCCAACCAGTCCGAGAAAGCTCTGGTCGTTCCTTTGCAATGTGCTTCCTCAGTGTAGCCAATACTGATGTGTAGTATGCTGCTGTAACAGTAGTGTGAGGAGAACTGCATGCTGGTCATCTCCATCGTCTGGTATGCGAAATGCACGTAGCGTCTACACAATAGACCATTACTTCCAACCTACCAATACGACAGTGCTGCCACCTATAGACATTACACCGGGCGAGTTGGCCGTGCGCGTAGAGACACATGGCTGTGAGCTTGCATCCGGGAGATAGTAGGTTCGAATCCCACTATCGGCAGCCCTGAAGATGGTTTTCCGTGGTTTCCCATTTTCACACCAGGCAAATGCTGGGGCTGTACCTTAATTAAGGCCACGGCCGCTTCCTTCCAACTCCTAGGCCTTTCCTATCCCATCGTCGCCATAAGACCTATCTGTGTCGGTGCGACGTAAAGCCCATAGCAAAAAAAAAAAATTGACATTACACATAAAAGCCCGCTCTTTTCAAATATTTATGTTACAGATAGGAAACTATAACAGAAGATACAGGAAAAAATCAGTCTCAATCTTTGTTGATCAGCCTACGTATATGATTGTCCCATCAACAACGGGTATTACAGCCGGTATTATATAAACAACAAAATTGAGGGAACATTATGAAACTAGGAAAGGAAAATATTACTTACTCACTCACTCACCTCACCTCACTCACTTCGTCCTCTTGCACCTTGCGGTGGCAAGGTTTTCCCCCAAGAGTCCATCAACTGATTCTGTTCCGGGCTCTTTCCCTCCTCTCCATTCTCCCCCACATACTTTCACTACCACCCTCACACCTTCCTCCCAGGTTCTTCCACATGGGCTTGCTCCCTGCATCCTGGCATTGAAAACTGCCGTTGCTGCTCTGGTATTATCCATTCTTTGGACATGTCTAAACCATCATAGTTGGCTTTATTCAACTCTCTCCATCACAGAGGGGACTTCAAGACTGGATCTTATGGGAATTGTTGTTTGGGTCAACAGTCCACAGACTGTTTTGATGCATCTCCCCATGTCAGCCTATCCTGTGCCAACCTTTTCATTTCTACGTAACTACTACATCTACTCTAATCTGTTTGTCATATTCATACCTTGGTCTATCCCTGGCATTTTTACCACCTACACTTCCCCCCAAAATAACTGAACAAGTCCTTGGTGTCTTAAGGTGTGGCCTATCATTCTGTCTCTTCTTCTGATCAATTTTGGCAAATTGTTCTCCTCTCACCAATCCGATTCAGTATCTCTTCATTTAACCTACCCATCTCACCCTCAGCATTCTTCTGTAATACCACATTTCAAAAGTTTCTATTCTCTTTATTTCTGAGCTAGTTATTGTGCATGTTTCACTTCCATACAATCCCAAGCTCCAGACAAAATTCTTCAAAAGGCTTTCTAATTCCTATATCAATTCCAGGTGTCTTGTACTTATTTAGCTCTCTCAATGTTCTGTTGAATTCTGACCTCAAAATTGGGTCTGTTATTTCATCAGCATCAACAGCTTCTTCTTGTTCCAGAACTTTATCATCTATTTCTTTCCCTTTATACAGTTGTTTAATATGTTCCTGCCATTTTTCTGCCTTGTCTTCTTTCTCTAGAAGTGGTCTTCTATCTGAGCTCTTAATATTCATACACCTAGTTTTCCTTTCTCCAGAGGTTTCCTTCATTTTCCCGAATGCACCATCTACCTTTCATATGACCATACAACTTTCAACATGCTTGCACTTCTTTTTCAGCCATTCTTTACTACTACTACTACTACCACTACTACTATTATGAAACATTTTCATTCCTCCCCTGAAGGGGGAGGCGGGCCTCTTAGACGGTTATGCCGTCTCTCAGGCTGGGAGATTTGTTACGGTGAAGGAGATGTGCGGAGAAGGTGAGGGGATAGGCGGCCATAGCCTATACTACGAACTGTCTCGGCATTCGCCTTAGTGCAGGAGAATGGAAAACCACGGAAAACCATTCTCAGGACAGCCGACGGGTGAGGCCAGGCGAGAAATGCAGCACTGTGCCCCAGGCCTGTCTCCCGAATGCAGAGGCATAGAGCCACAGTAGAGCCGTGACCACCTCTCCTCTGCTCAGTTGGCCGGTCAGAGTATAGAGCTTATGGGACAACAACACACTCTGCATCTACCAACTCCATTCTTTAGATGTCCTG
The DNA here is from genome assembly GCF_040414725.1 of Anabrus simplex. Taxonomy (NCBI): domain Eukaryota; kingdom Metazoa; phylum Arthropoda; class Insecta; order Orthoptera; family Tettigoniidae; genus Anabrus; species Anabrus simplex. The sequence continues at coordinate 275,546,291 of NC_090269.1, read as the reverse complement.
CACTTGCTATCTAAGTTACTTCATTCTTTAATCGCCAGTATTATTTTCGGCGCTCCTCAATTTTTTATAAGAAGGAAACCTTACTTCCCAAAGTCAACTCAGTTAAATGTAACTTAAATGCTTTTCAGTCTGTTTAATGTACAAGTTCAATATAAATATTACATTATAACTAGAACTCAGGGCTCTGTTTCATAAAACATCTTTCACTAATATTATTACTAAGAAACCAATAATATTAACTAATAATATTCAGTTATTAGCTAATAATATTAGTACCGTAATTAGCTTATGAGTCAAATTTATTACTAGATATTCCTAATAATATTAGTAAATTGTTTCATAGACAACTTGACTAATAAAAGTTACTCATATTATTGGGATTATTTCCACAAGTGTATTTTGACTCATAATTCATATTAATGAAACCAAAGTGAGTGGTATTTTAATATTTTGGCATAAAATTGTGAAGATCACTGAAATGGTCGACTCTGATTCAAATGGTGATGAAGAACAAATGTAGGTTTATTCACCGTTCAATAAATGTTACGTCAAAAACAGCCTGTACTGGCTTGTAACAAACAAATGAATACAATGGAAGGTTTAGGTTAGATCACAAAACTTTTGAGAATTTGCTTAATAGGAACATGTGAATACAATGGGAGATTTAGGTTAGATTACAAAACTTTTGAGTATTTGCTTGATAGGATTGGTAATAGAATGTTCCACTGCAAGGAATGAAGCATAACCTCAAAACAGCAGCTTCACATTGCACTCCACGGGTTGGTAGTGATACAAAGTATCAATGTGTTTCTCTAGTGCAGTTCTGCTTGGCAAAGCTCTCATTACTGGAAAAATAGAAGGTTATTGGGGTTTCACCAGCAGAAGAGAAGGGATGAGGGAAGTATGACAAGGCATGTTTCCAATTACTGTATAGGTCCAACTATTATTATCCCTCGCACCCACATTCCTGCACCAGTATTCTAGCTTCTTCCCACACCAATCCTTTTGTCTAGGCCATCATAGCTGAGCTGATAAAAACACTCATTTGTGACAATGCTGGGTTGGATTTTCCCAATCTCTGGAGGAAAGAAGACAGGAGAGAGAGGGATAATCAGTTCTCTGTAACAGGTGGAATAAGCATTTAGTCTGCTGCTGAACTTGTTAAAATGATTTTGGGTGTTTTTGTATATTGTAAGATTTTTATCATGCCAAAATTGAGTAGGCCTACATTGTTAAGTAGTAAACTACACACATACATCTACAAATTCAGTTCAAGCACTCTTTCTTCTGATGGTTCTATTCTCTACTACAAAATATGTGAATAATCTATTAACCATGAAAAAAGGTACTTTATAATTCAACATTTTGCAACAGACAAACATACATCTGGGATTTCTAAAATAGCAGGCAGAAGAATATCTCTCTCATATCAACAGCAGTTGCCACATCCAGCAGACAATCTCAGTTTTCTCTAGATCTGGGGCGAAATGCTGGCAACCAGGAATGAGTTAAATGGAAAGTTTATAATGTCCAATGATGGACCAACTATATTGGTATTATTCTCTGAATCTTTGCAGAGCTTTCTTAGACTTGGGAATTCCTTTCTGGAAATTGGAAAACCAGTCCCTCAGAATGTTTATGCAGAAGTACACTAAGGAAAATGTTCCATCAGAATCTACAATCAGAAAACTTATTTAACTGTCTGTTATGAAGAAACCCTGCAGGGGATTGGTACCGGAGTGTCAGGAAAAAAAAATCTGGATCTTCATTGAAGAAACTACGGATACAATGGGACATTACAAGGCCATCGTCATCATCGGAACTATGGAATCATCACAAATTGACCCTTTTATGTTCCTTTTGACAACGGAAGAGATGGAGAGAGGAAATGGTTCCCCTGTCGCACAATTGTTTACAAATTCCTTAATGGTACTCTGGCCGCAAGGAGTATGAAATAATGATGTTCTGCTTTTCGTCACAGGTGCGGCACCTTACATGAAAAAATGCTGCCTTGAATGTCCTCTTCCCGAAAATGCTCCATCTCACGTCAACATATTGACAAGTTGATTTCGAACACAAAGAAAATATTCCTAAAATAGCCCTCCCGAATCCAGATTTTTAAGGAAATAGCACCAGAGCTCCCTTTACCTCCACAACCGGTGAATCTAGACATGTGCTTCTGTATATTACACCAACAATTTGAACAAGATACGTGAGGTAACAGATGCTACACGAGAAGATGAAGCTGCTTCAGTTTGTGAGACGAAAAAGTTGCTGTACCATCAAGAACTAAGCAAATAACTGACATCTATAACAGCAAATTATCGTGTGCTACCTAAAACAATTACAAAGTTGGAGAAAGGACATGATACACTGCTGTCATCTATGGCTATCGTTGAAGATATGATAAAACAGCTGCTTCGAGCACCAGGAGACAAAGGTTTGGCTGTTAGTGACAAGTGTAAACGTGTGATGAGTGCTAATAAAGACTTACAAGAAACGCAAGAGTAAGTACTCAAATGTGCTAGAGAGGTGTATTAACTAGCCTATATTAAATTAGTATGTTAATAATTTTGCTACATACTTGAGTAAATTTTAAATGCATATTTTGATAAATTTCTGCCTATTTTCTGAATTTTAATTTTCCTGCCTATTTTAAACAAAATAAATGCTTGAATTTTCAGGCTCTAATTACAACATTCCTGTAAAAAAGCACATTATTAAACAGGGAATAAAAATATGCTATTAAACAAAGAATGACATGTTACATTTTTAAAAGAACATCATCAGATTCTATCAAGTCACACTCAGTATTTAGAAATATTTATGTTTATTTCTGTCTAAACACCCAGGAATTTGAAATTTGGAACTGATCTTAATGAAGTCCTGTATTGTCTTCACTCCGGCATACAATAGGAGGCATTTAAAAAAACGTTACTCTTACCTTGTCTCGTATCCAAACCAGCTGCCAGTCCGCCGACTCTTCAATTACATCACACACACACCCCCTCCACTACCCTGGTCAGGTCAGTGACACACTGCACTATCCCTTCAAGTGCTTTATTATTATTATTACAATACACTCTTCCTGCAACAACTGCAGGTTGCCCAAAGACAAAGAGGACCTTAACAACAATAATGGATGTGGATACAATAGGTAATGTGATCGTATGATGTTAAATATAGGCACTCGAGTGAGGCATGTCAAACATTTATTTGCTTAGTATCACCATTGTTGTTGCTATCCTTATTATTATTATTTCTTTTTAATAATGATAATACTAGTAGAATAATATAAAATTTATGAACCTCATTGTTAAGAAATCCATACTGACATATTCATTTATAATTTAGAGATACAATACATTTATTATTATTATTATTATTATTATTATTATTATTATTATTATTATTATTATTATTATTATTATTATTATTATTATTATTATTATTACTTTTTGCCTTATCAAAAAAAAAACAATTAGTCAAGTACATGTTTTGTCCCTCTTTATGGGACATCTTTAGCTTTTTATTTATAGTCAGAATTGTTTCACCTATGAACAATAAAACAGCGCAGGCACTGATGCATTCTTCTGTTGTTGCTGGTGTTTATAATGTGAAGTTAGAAATGTGGGTTATAAAGGGCAGCATATGAACATCAAAAGATCTCAGCATCTCGGAAAATTACTTTTGGTGACTCTTACAGGGTTAAAGGTAGTAGTATACAATGACTCTATGGTGGCAAGATCAAAGGTGTGACTGGTACGGTATCAGTGTTTTAAAGAGGTCGAGAATCTGTTGCCATGTTGAGTATTATAGACCTATGACTGCACAGAATCATGAAACATTAATTATGTGATGCAGTCTGTTTGCCAGAATCATCTTCAAATCATAAAGGACATTGTTAATAATACTCAGGTATAGGTAACCACATGCCTGTACATTTTGATTGAGAATCTTAATATGCATGCATATGTGAATCCAAGGTCCTTCTGTTCTCAGAGTTTCTTGCTAGATATTCAGCGATGTAGTCCAAAAATCCTCACAGGGTATACTTTAAATCAGAGCATGACAAATCCCAGATGCTACACAATGCTGGTATTTAAAATTTGTGGGTTCCAGTTAGTTACAATGAACTTCCCTCAATTTAGCATCAGTCAAGCATATAGAAGACATTTTATGAAGACAAAAAAGAAAACCATATTTTAATGCACTAGTTTGAAAATCTTAATTTGCTTACACTGCAGTTTTCTACTGGACCCACCTCCAGCTATTTATTAAAAAACAGTCCAAGGTGCCTCTTTTGATTTGCGATTACACTTTTCGCTTGAATTGGTGTATGTTACAGTACGGTGGTTTTGCAGCAACGTCTTAATATGTTTTCTCATGCTTAAATCAGTCAACTGGTGAGGCATTTGAATGTATGAACATAAGGCTGCAGATGTAAGCAACAAACAGTGATGATGTTAAATAAGTGATGGCTGATAATGTTATTCATCAAGTTTAGTCTTTGATGTTCACGAATACAAGCTTAACTTGAGAGTTAAAACTCACTGACAGAAAGGTGAAATTACAAAGGAAAGAAACCAAAGTAGAAGATATACTCAGGGAATCAGAAATGAGTGGAGTTAAGCAGAGAGCATATGGCATATACCCACGTGTACCCTCGACTACAGCCCTGCAGATATGGAACATCTGTGCTTCAACATTGTACCAGTTCACCCAACATAAAACCCTATAACTGTTAACTCCTTCAAGAATGAGGAATTGTCTGTCTGTATCAGCAAATGAGGTAAAAGTAGCATTGCGAGATGCATAACAGGAAGTTGTAAAACATGGCTTCTAACTGTGCTTTCAGAAGCTTCACCAAAGCTGGAGAAAATTGTATAGTTACCTGAGATGATTGTGAATGTATGTGAAAGTATTCACAGTAAGGAACTGTATACAAAGTCTAGAGGTTTTTGGATCCTGCGTCATATTATGAATGGAACAAGTTAGGTTATTGAAATATTGTATATTTTTACTTATCTATTACAAGCTGTTACCCACGGCTTTGCTCGTGAGGATTTTGTAATTTGATAAAAATTACTTGTTCCTCGGTATTGCACTAAGACATTATCTCTAAATTCCTAAAGTATAAAAACTCGCCAAAAAATTGCATTTCATTTACCCCAGAACCTCTTTGTAAACCACGTTTGTGGCATTGCCTTTTGGGGCTAAGATGACCAGGCTACTGGCAGACCTAAATCTGGAACATACAACGTGGAACTCTATATGTGAGAAACAGTCCTCTTTTAAGTTGAAAAAAAAAGTTTTCTTTATTTCTAAAGGAGATTCCAAATACCAATTTTCACGTCTGTAACATCATAGTTTTTGAGATAAGTATCCTCATAAAGAGAATTCAACTCCTTCACTTATTTTTGATCTCCAGCTTAAGTTGATTTTCCAAAAACAAAAAGTAGGCATTTCTTTATTTATAAAGGAGACTACAAATATCAATTTTTTTTTATCTGTAACACGTTAAGTTTATGAGATAAACTTTAGATATACTCATTTTAAAAAAATGACCCACTCCTTGGCTGAGTGGTCAGTGTTGAGGTCTTCGGTTCACAGGGTTCCGGGTTCGATTCTGGGATGGGTCGGGGATTTTGATCACGTGTGATTAATTCATCTGGCTTGGGGACAGGTAGTTTGTGTTTGTCCTAACACTCTCCTCTTCATATTCACTCAACACACACTTTACCAACCACAACAGGAACACGCAATAGTGATTACATCCCTACACATTCGGTTGCCATCAGGAAGGGCATACAGCCGTAAAACAGGGTCAAATCCACATGTGTGACACAGTTCGCACAGGTGTGGGAAAAGCGGTACCGTATAAGAAGAAAATACTCATTTTAAATATTCACCCGCTTTATTATTCTTTTCACCCCCTTAAGTGGATTTTCCAAAAAAATGTGTGTTCATTTATTTTTAAAGGAGATTCCAAGTACCAATTTTAATGTCTGTAACATCTTCAGTTTCTGAGATATATGTATCCTCATATAAAGAATTCAAATCCTTCCTCACTTCTTTTCACCACCCCGCCCCCTTCACCATTTAAATGGATTTTCTGAAAACAAAAATTTGTGTTCTTTTATTTTTAAAGGAGATTCCAAATACCAATTTTCATGTCTGTAACATGTTAAGTTTTTGTGATGTATTTTAGATGATTTCACTGCTGTAGAATCCTGGAGCTGACATTGCCATGGTTACGGCAGTTCATTTCTTTATCCGATTCCTAGAGCAGGGGTAGTGTGGTGCCAATATCTCCATAACAGTTGGTTTTAGGGCCTTAAAATATGGTTTTCAGGCCCACAGGGCTTACCGAGTTTTGTTCTGTGCGACAATGGGCTTAAATTGAGCTTTGTCTCGTCCTTGTACGACAAATTTGATATTTTGTCTATATTAGCCTATTATTTTTATATCTCCCCCTGTGCTCCCCCCCCTCGAATTGTTTTGAATAAAATACAGCCCATGTCCCTCAGGGATAATGAATATTTACATTAGTAAAAGAATTTTTAGAATCGGTTCAGTAGTTCCTGAGATTAGCCAATGCATACAAACAAACTTTACCTCTTTATATATTAGTTAGTATAGAAGTATAGGTAAATAATATCTACTGCAAGATGAGTAAGATTACTATTATCTTTCATTTTGAGTAGTTAGTGATTCAAATATTTTCACATGATGAATTGATGATTAATCTTCATAACAATACACAGTTTGTAAATCTTTAGGATAATGAATGTGCACAACATTAGTACCTAGCTTCTTTTTATTACAGATCACCCTATTCTGCAGACATTGGAAACAAGAACTGGAGACAAAATGGCACAAGATTTTGTCAAAAAGCAGAAACAACGTATCAGTGCCTCATAGTGAGACTGCCAAATTGTATGGGCCCAAAACCTCCATGATTAAATGTGTAAGTTATGAGTAAGATGAGATGCTTTTCATTATTTTAGATTCCACAATAAAACAAAGTAAAATACTCTTCTCAGGTTTCCAGATTTTCGTATTCATCTTCAGTTTACTTGAAAAAGAAATATGTTCCTCTTTAATAATAATAATAATAATAATAATAATAATAATAATAATAATAATAATAATAATAATAATAATAATAATAATAATAATAATAATAATAATAATAATAATGCCTCAGCAACTGTGAGCATGCATTTTAATTTTTGTCACCATTTAGACTGCCTGCACATCAATTTTGGTGTTCCATTTCTTTACTCTACCATATGCCAGGCTGAGTGGCTCAGACAGTTGAGGCACTGGCCTTCTGACCCCAACTTGGCAGGTTTGATCCTGGCTCAGTCCGGTGGTGTTTGAAGGTGCTCAAATACGTCAGCCTTGTGTCCGTAGATTTACTGGCAAGTAAAAGAACTCCTGCAGGACTAAATTCTGTCACCTTGGCATCTCCAAAAACTGTAAAAGTAGTTAGTGGGACATAAAGGAAATAACATTATTATTTATATTCTACCATACAGCAGAATAAATCAGATCTCTTTTGGGTGATCTGGCTGAGTTTTAATTTTGTTGGATAAACACCATATGTGCCATCAGAGACCTTTTACACGCTGTTATCATGTGACATGGAGTGTTGAATAGACTTTTTTCCACCCTTCAAAACTACCTCTGCCAAGTTTGAACCTGCAATCTTGAGATACAGAGGTGAACACTTTATCACTGATCCACGGAGGGAGCTCTTTTGTCAGATTATCATTGTCACTGCACACCTTCATAATATTTTCATCTTTAATTGAAGACCTCATTCCTAACTTATCCTTTATCTCCTCATTCTGAGTACTCTCCTGCCATTGTTTCCATCTGTTTGTACCAGCAATCATTCTTGATACTTTCACATCTGTCACTTCTAACTTACAAATAAGATATCCTGATTCCACCCAGCTTTCACTCTTGTAAAGCAAAGTAACTCTGAAAACAGACCAATGTAAAGATAGTTTCATTCTTACAGAATACTGTTGATCACAAATGCAAGCTCACTGCATTAGTTTTCCTGCACCTTGATTCAGTCTCACTTACTACACTACCATCCTGGGAGAACACACATCCTAAATACTTGAAATTTTCTATTTGTTCCAGCTTTATATCCCCAAACTCCCAATCTGACATTCATTCTCTTTGATTTCTTACCTACTGACATCAATATTTAGTCTTAGAAAGGCTGATTTTCATACAATACTCATTGCACCTATTATCAAATTCCAAGATATTAGATTGCAGGCTTTCAGCTCAATCTGCCATTAAGACCAAGTTATCAGCATAGGCCAAACTGCTTACTATATTTTTACCTAACTGAATCCTTACCTGCCACTTAATACCTCTCAGTAGATGATCCATGTGAACTATGAACACATGTGAACACATGTGAACTATGATTACAGCCTTGTCTAACCACTGTAAGTATCTTGAACCAAGAACTCATTCTACCATCAATTCTCACTGCAGCCCAATTGTCAACATAAATGCCTTCGATTGATTTTAATGATCCACCCTCAATCCCATAATCCCCCCGTACGGCAAACATATTTTCCCTCGGTACTCTGTCATATTCCTTCTCTAGATCTATGAAACGTAAACATAACTGTCTATTCCTCTCATAGCATTTTAGAATTACTTGGAACACACTGAAAATCTGACCCTCACAGCCCCTCTGTGCTCTGAAAACACACTGATTTTTATTCAACTTTCTCTCAACCACTGATCACATCCTCCCATCCAAAATCCTATGAACACCTTGCCTGATATACTGATCGAGATACCTCAATGGTTGTTGGAATCCTTCTTGTTCCCTTGCTGATAGATATGTGCAATTACTGTTTTTATCCATTCAGAAGGTACCTTACTAACACCATACTAATCTTATCGCTCTATGAAGCCATTTCATCCTGACCTTTTCACCATTTCCTGTCTAATTTCATCTATTCCTGCTTCTTTAAGACAATGGAATTTATTTACCATCCTTTCCACTTCCTCAAGCATAATTTCACCAACATCATTGCCCTGCTCCCCATGAGCTCGGTTGTTCACGACACCACCAGGAAGATTTCCTTTTATGTTTAGATTTTCAAAATATTCCTTCCACCTGTCCAGTGATTCCCTGGGATCTATTATGAGTTCACCTGATTTACCAAAAAACTATTCATTTCATTTTTCCTTCCTTTTCTAAGATTCTGTCCAGAAAGGTTTCCTTCCTGCTTGAACTAGCCTTTCGAGGTTATTACCAACATCTTCCCATGGCAATTTCTTTGATTCATTAACTATTTGTTTCGCTCTGTTTCTTTCATCTAGTTGCTCGGTACTTTATGATCTGATCTATTTATTCATAGCATTTTCGATTTCAGATCACTTAGAAGACTGTTACACTCATTTTCATAGCACCTGATTTTCTTCAAGAAAAATCAATTCTGCTTGACTTATTGAAAAAATATGCATAATATTATAATATAATCTCTGTTCCTTGTTGACAGTAAAACAGCAATTATTGCACAGAAAAATCCAAGAACCTCATCTACTCAATTCTACAGGCCTATCAATATTAGCTAATAAACACAACCACAACTTATACCCTAGTTATTACACTATTTTGAATGCTAAAAGGGCTACTTACCCCCAGAATGTAATAATTACAGAAAACTGATGTGAAGTAGAAGTACAAGACTTGCTGGACCACACTTTCTCTACAACTTTCAAAAGAAGCCTTGAAGTTAAAGATGATTCATCAGGCAAACTATTAAAAGAAGCTACCACAACTACACCAACAAAGAGCATGAATATGTGACACATGGAGAAAGGGAGCAAACAGTCTACAAAAATGTAAGTTTAAGAAGCTTTATCATTCATAATTAAAGCAAAGTTGTCCAAGCATCAGTATGTGACAATGAGAAGATTAGCTATTAAACACAACCATAACTTATACCCTAGTTATTACACTATTTTGAATGCTAAAAGGGCTACTTATCCCAGAATGTAATAATTAAAGAAAACTGATGTGAAGTGGAAGTACAAGACTTGCTGGACCACATTTTTTCCAGAATTTTATCGACATTACCAGATGAGAGTAATAAGAACTACACTCATGTTTATAAAAACCAGAACACCTTGAAAACTAGAGATAGGAAGTTCATATTTACATGACATATGCATTAGTATGTTCTGAAGAAATGATTAGCATTTGAACCATGTCGGCCCTCAGATTCAAGGTACACTTATATGAAGTAAGGCGCAAACTTCTGAAGAGTAGCACAACACACGCAAAGTTTGGCACTGTGTCTCAAAATGTTTACGAGAAGAGGTGAAAAGTTAAGTGAGCCAGCCTGCATATACTATCAGGCGCTAAGTCACAACACAATTTAATAAATATGAAGTCCCAAAATTGTGTAGAAGTCGAAGACGAGTCGCTTGATTGAAGCAAAATGCTAGCTCCTGAAGATCAGTGCAACATACTCAATGTCCGGCACTATACTTTCAAATGCCGATGAAACTCGGTGAGTAGCCTTCGACACCCTAAACAGAAAAGTAGTGATTGAGAAACTAGCACAAATGATTGGAGAAACACACAACATTACAGTCCTTCTGAAGAACATCCTAGAATACAACAAAGTTAACATAAGTGATGGCATCTCTCTTTTCCAAGATATTTACCAGACCAATGGAGTAATGCAGGGAGACCCAATTAGTCCAATACTATTCAACATTGCAACTGCTGACATATCAAAAATAGTAGAATTCAGTGAAAAAGTATCACAACACATATATGCTGACGACATGGTAATTGGGTCACCCAATCTGGAAGACCTTCAGGAAGTAGTGAACAAGCTGGAAACATGGTAAGGAGAAAATGATCTGCAGATAAATGAATCTAAGACAGTAATGATGATCTTCAGAAAAGGAGGAAGAGCTGCAACAAAGGACAAAATTAAATTTCAGAAGAGAGACCTAAACATAACAAATTCCTTCAAATACCTTGGAATAACCTTACAAACGACATTTAACTCCTACAGAATGCACATAAAGGAAAGGGCAACAACAACCATCAATGGGATATACAGAATTAAAGACCTCCAAAAACTTTAAAAACAGCAATAGAGCTATTTCATGCCACCTATGGCATCAAAATCATTTGGGAAAAGTTATCCGTGGCTGACCTTAGGGCTCTAGAGAAACTAAAAGCCAGATTTCTAAAGCGAGTATTAGGTGTGCCTACGTTCACGAAGTCCAGATTAGTGTACGAACTTTGTAAAGAGCCATTCTATATTGAGGATCTAAGAATCAATCTAGTTCTGCCATTCACAAGACAAAGCACAAAGATAATTGAAGAGAGAAGAATGAAACGAGCCCAAATCGAGCTCGAATTCTATGCCACTGACACCATGTTGGAGCAAAAATGGACAGAAGCAAACTATGAACAGCGACATGTAGTTACAAGGATGGCAGTCCATGGCTTCCACCATAAGCTGTGTGTGACTAAGCGATTCCATGAGGTGAACGACGAGTGTGTGTGCTCTCTATGTGAGGAAGTGTGTGATCGCTACCACATACTTACGTACAAAAAAAAAAAAAGAAAAAAAGAAAGAACAAGATCAATCAACGAGTACAGTAAAGACAAATAACTATTAAACTCTTTGCACATTTGTGCGTATTTCACTTATTATTAATAACTGACAGATGAAATTAAATGATAGTGGAGAGTGTTGCTGGAATGAAAGATGACAGAGAAAACCAGAGTACCCGGAGAAAAACCTGTGCCGCCTCTGCTTTGTCCAGCACAAATCTCACATGGAGTGACCGGGATTCAAACCACGGAACCCAGCGACGAGAGGCCGGCATGCTGTCTTGAGCCACGTAGGCTACACGTTTCAGTCATTATGTGTTCCAAATTAAAATGTAAACACTGTAAAGCTGTTTATCTAAATGAAAATAATCTTCATTATTGTCAGCATAATTGTGCAAGTTACATTGGAATTCAGCTTATCACATAGTGTTGTGTGTGAGGGGTGTCTGAATTAGCGTGGAATCGCATACGAGCACTCTATTCCGCGGGATGTAAAAACCCGTCTGGCTCTCCACAGCAACCGAGTGATTATGAACGAGCAGTACACTAGAAGTTCAAAATACTCTGTTATGTCTTCTTCGTGATATCACTAAAATAGTTCACTTTTGCAGTTTATGTTTACCGGTCTAATATTATTGTTAATGGCCTGAGGGAAATAAGTTGAAATTTTATCATATTCATTTTCTACATAGTATTCCCTGCTACCCAGCTAACAACATTTCTGGAGAGAACACTGATGTTAGTTGTTATTTAGTGAATATAATTGTATTTTGGTAACTATCTCAGATTACTGAACTATTCACTCAGCATTCCCCCTGGTATCTGTGCAGTTCAACTTTTCTTTCCTTTCCTTTAGCTATTGCATGCCCATGACTCACCAGTCATGAGGCTCTCCATATCTTCACTGATATACACTGCCGATCTTGAACAGCTGCATTTACAACTGTTAATTACTAAATGTTCTCACTCTAAGACCACAGGCAAATTCTCTGTTTGAGAAACTCTGCAAATAATAACCTTGCTCTTATATATAAAAAATATATTATTATACTAATCTATTCCCAACATCATACCCATCACAAATAGTAGCAGAGCGTGGTTGATTGAATTCAATTTCGAACAGCCATCCATTAAAATTTTACTTCCTTATGAAATTCGACAGCAACTCAGTACCGAATTTATTCACTGACATTAGCATGTCAGTAAACCCTTCCTTGAATACCTTCATTCTGTTATCATCTATGCAGACATTGTGACGATTGCATGACATATCCAAGAATTACTTTCATTGGCTTAATTCTATGCAGATCCTTCAATTACACAGATGATAAAGCCTTTTTCTCCCCTGATAAATTTCACAATTAAACAATCTGGCTCAATTTGATATCATGTACAACACTATGGTAATGTCACTTATTATACTACCACTACTACTACACCAACCACCACTACTTCTGTTATTTCCAGACCATCAAACTTACTATCAACCAAAAACTATCCTCCACCACATAAGCCCTTCAATCACATGTTTTCAGTGCAGAGGATTTGGACACTATGCCTGAAATTTCCCAATTTATTTACCAACAAATGGCAAATAAGTTAATATGAGAAGGACAGCTGATTCAGAAAGTGATGGAACCAACTAGAGGGAAGAATACTCTGGACGTGGTTCTGGTAAAACCAGATGAGGTCTATAGAGAAACCAAAGTAATAGATGGTATTAGTGATCATGTTTTTGTCATGGTTAAAAATAAATGTGATAGAAAGGATAGTCTTAAAAGTAGGACTATTAGATAGAAAGGAAGGTCTTAAAAGTAGGACTGTTAGGCAGTACTATATGGCTGATTAAACAGGCTTGAGGGAGTTTTTAAAAAGTAAAAAGTAAAAAGACCAGTGGTAAATGGTAAATAAAAGTGTAAACAGACTGTGGAATGGGTTTAAAGCAGTTGTTGAGGAATGTGAAAACAGGTTTGTACCTTTGTGGTAACAAATGGTAAAGACCCACTATATTATAATAGGGAAATAAAGAGACTAAGAAGGTTGGAAAGAAATAGAGTTAGAAATGGCTGTGAAAGTAAGGAGAAACTGAGGGAACTTCCTAGCAAATTGAATCTAGCAAAGAAGTCAGCTAAGGGTAACATGATGGCAAGCATAATTGGCAGTCATACAAATTTGAGTGAAAAATGGAAGGGCATGTATAGGTACTTTAAAGGCGGTTCCAAGAAGGACATTCCAGGAATCAATAATGAACAATGGGAGTGTGTATGCAAGGATTTTCAAAACGCATAAGTATTCAGTCAGCAGTACAGGTTTTTGCCTTTAAAGGTGGTAACAAATGGTAATCTTTAGAGATGAGCTTTACACCTAGAATTTCATGTTTGTCATCTTTAACTTTTTCGTAGCTTACAAATTCTTCTTTCACCAGAGCTGTCCCACCATTCCTATCCTATCTCTACGATACACACTCCAGTTCCGTGAGAAAAATTCTGCATCCATTATATCATTTATCAGCCATGATACAACTCCTATTACAATATCTAGTAAGTATATACGAGGACGAATCAAAAAGTAAGTTACACTTCCAAGTTATGGCCATTTATGAAACCACCTACACATAAGTAACATGGCTATGCCAACACACAATGTAAGTTCACTTTTCCACATAGTCCTTAAGGGACTGTAAAATTTCTCAGAACAGTCAACCAACTTTTCTATCTGGATGCGTAGAAATCACCTCCAGCACTGCGTAACCAACTGAAGACAGCTGCTTCCACCTCCTCATCATTTCAGAATTGTTATTCACCAAAATCCTTTTTCAGCTTATCGAACACATGATAATCGCATGGTGCTAAGTCTGGACTGTATGGAAAACGTTGCTATACCTCCCACTTGAATCTCTGCAGCAGTTTGGATGTTTGGCGGTCTGTGTGAGGTGTTGCAATTATCATGCAACAAAATCACACCGGCGCTCAATTTTCCCCGCCACTTTTCTTTAATTGCCTTACGTAACCGGTTCAACATTTGACAATACGAAGCCAAGTTAATTGTCGCACCTTTTGACATAAATTCCACATGCACCACACCCTCTATGTCAACGAACACTGTCCCCATTACCTTTCCTGCTGAAAGTTGGACCTTGGCCTTCTTTCGTGGTGGTGATGTGGTGTGCACCCATTCCATCGATATTCTCCTTGTTTTGGGGGTGAAGTGGTGGACCCATGTTTCATCCCTTGTGATGATTCACCACAGAAACTCATTGCCTTCCACAGAATACCGTTGCAAAAATGCCAGTGAAGATTGGAAACGTTGTCCCTTGTGAACATCAGTGAGCAGACGTGGGACCCATCTTTGACACAGTTTATGAAATTCAAGGTGCTGGTGAACAAGGGAGAACACATTGCCATATGAAATGGTCAGCATGCTGGCAATTTTCTGCAGTGTTATGTGCCAATTCTCTCTAATGATCCCATCCACACAGTCAATTTAGCAACGGTACTGGATGTTGCGGGCCTAACTTCGCGATATTCATCCATGAAATCCATGCATCCGGCGTGAAATTGCTTACACCACTTTACAATACCTAGGCAAGAAATTGCATGCTCACCATATACAGTAGTGATTTCACGATGAATGTCCATATAATGGAGCCGTTTAGCACATAGAAATCTGACCGTTGCACGCCTCCAATTTGGAGTGAACATCCAGTTGACCCGCCATTGAGCCTAGATTGCTCTGCATGCACAATATGATGGGATACCACAACAACCTTCCTCTTGGACATGTCAGCAGTTACTGTAGCTTACTCCGCATTGGCCAAGGTCACGACACACAGCGTGCTTTCCTGGGAAGCTAGTGTACCTTACTTTTTTATTTGCTCTTGTATCTATTAAATTACTTCATTCTATTCCTTTCTTTACAATACTTCTACAGTTCAAAACTAACATCCCTACTTGACTTTCAGATCCCTGTACCTTTATCACCGCTCCCTTTTTTTTTTTTTTTTTTTTTGCTACGGGCTTTACGTCACACCGACACAGATAGGTCTTTTGGCGACGATGGGATGGGAAAGGACTAGGAGTTGGAAGGAAGTGGCCGTGGCCTTAATTAAGGTACAGCCCCAGCATTTGCCTGGTGTGAAAATGGGAAACCACGGAAAACCATCTTCAGGGCTGCCGATAGTGGGATTCGAACCTACTATCTCCCGGATGCAAGCTCACAGCCGCGCGCCTCTACGCGCACGGCCAACTCGCCCGGTACCGCTCCCTAGACCACCCCGTTTCCCTGAATGTACCTTCCTATAACCCTACTAAACAAATTTCCTAACTTATACGTACCACTGTGGTTTAAGTGAAGGCCATCTGAACATAAATCCCTGTCTCCTTTCTACCCATTAAGATCTAGAAATCCCACTCCCAGTTTCCCCACTTACCCACTCCATAGTCTCATTTAAATCCCCATAGTCCATAGTCAATGAATGTAAGAAGTGTCTAAGAAATGTCTAATACTTTCAATATATCTGCTCTCAATATAATTAAAATCTGATATATCTGAAGGTATATAAACAGCCAATAATGAACTTACAAAAGTTTGTCTGTTTTCAGGTAATCATCAAGCCTGGAAACTATCATACGCTATCATGGGCATAAAGATTTTATGTCCAGGAACAAATGTTTCATTATCTTAAGCATTCAATTTTTATTCATTTTTATTCTCATACATTAACAGTTCTTTATTTCATTACCAACAATATTTTGAATGTGTGATTTAGTTCACATTATAAGTTTGGAAAGTTAGGATAGCAAAGTTACATCTTGACTCTTGATATAAAGGTATGGTCCTTTTTCATACTTAAAACATATTACAAAATTTTATAAATATATGTGATAAGTATGGTACTAATCATAGGCACTGAACATTATGGAACATGAGGGCATGTGAACCTAGAAATCTCTTCTGGTAGGATAACAAAGTTATATCTTGACTCTTAATATAAAGTACATGGAAGACATGGCCCTTTTTAATACTTAAAAAGTATTACAAAATTTGACAAATATATGTGATAAGTATGGTTCTAATAATAGGCACTAAGTACATTATGGAACATGAGGGCTGCTGAACCTAGAAATCTCTTCTGATAGGATAGTGACTCAAGGAATACTGTCTAAGATCAAAAATCAATGCAAAGTAAGATTAATTTACTTCCTTTTCTTTCTCCTATTCAGATGTTGTTTCATTTTAAGAACAAGAGGATATGGAATTTATCATACCCTACATAATGTGTGAATACTGCCCAATATTATATGTTAATCTGGATGTGTTTTAGAATGTACAACTATAATTATTTAGGGCTAAAATTAGTGAGGTCCCAGAACTTCATGTAATGTACCAATTATTCCAACTTCTGAGTAAATTGATTGAGAAACAATTCAAAGAAAACTACACTGCAGTTTCTACATCCCAGATTTGAGTCATTCATTGTTGGCTTTGAAGTCTTCTCATAGCATGAGCATTATGATGTATTGCAGTGGAATATGATTTTCATCCTGTTTTCTAAGTTGTAGTATCTTCATGTGAGGAAGAAGTCTTCTAAGTTTCTCAAGAGAATACCTATATCATTTCTGGGTTCCTAATATTTTTTATCAGGTATGTATTTATATGAGGAGAAAGAAAATGAAATGGAAATGAATTTAGGCATAATTTGTTTTCATTTTAATTAAACTACCCTATTTATTAAAGGTCATAATAAACACTATGAGAATAAAATTATATTTAGTGAAACCTTTACAGAAGCCCTTGTGCACATTTAAAAATAGTAATTATTGGGCAGCTTTTAAGTATAGATAAAAAGATGTTTACTTAAAATGTACTTGACTATATTGTTTCAATATGTTGAAGTTAATCTGAAATATCGTCTGCTTTGTGAGCAATCCAGAAATCTGTGTCTCACTCTCATTTCCCGTCAACCATGACTACCAAATCAAATATGTACACAGAAGATTGCAATCTGGGGGATTTGGATGCCCTTGGTTTCCAGTAGAAGATAAAATCTCAGCAACTGTGGTATCAAGAGAAAGAATAAATGAACTTAGGACAATCACACTTTGTGAACAACTCTGTAGCTTTCAGTTAGTAAATCAGTTAACTGTAAGGATGTTTTCTTGCTTGTACATATCTCTTTAGTAGAGGTGAAGTATCATTACATTATAGAAAGTTATTGTTTATAGAGAAATGTTCCAAAAACAAAGAAATTTTATTTTTTTAACTTTGCAGGAAGTAAAGAAATAAATATATAAAAAGATTAATTGGCATGAGTACAATCATTTTTAAGGGAAGGATTAATTTAGAATCACTAAATTATGCAAGTTAATTGTGTAACTTCAAAGAAATGTAATTATAGTTCAGAATGAAGGACTTCAGCATCTGAAAATAACTTGCATTGTTAAAATTTACCTGTATATTATATCAGTCCTCTTTTAAGGAATATTACAAACTTATCTCAGTCCTAAACTATTTCCAACAAAAGAATAAAGTAGACATAAACAAACATTTTGTATCACTCCACGTGTCCACGTGTCTCACTGCATGCTCTTTACGTTAATATGAACATAAATGAAAATGGACGGGTGTAGACATATGAACATATTTGAGATACAGTAATAAAAATACATCATCATTGCCATAAAATATATTTGCCACAAAAATTAAAAAGTACGCCTACTTACGTGACATTTCATTACTTCATTAATCCAAACTTACAAGAGGCTTGATTTCCTGTAGATCATATGATTCGCTGTCACTTGCATCACTAGAATCCTGTCCTAAATTGATAACCATTTTTTTTTTCAACTATGGTTTCTATGGTACTTTTTCTCTTGACACACCACATGCTGAACATAGGAATGCCATTGATCAGCTATCACCTCACGAAATGCTGTGTCAAGATGTTTACACACGTTTGAAAGTGGTATTAAGGCTGGCAACATAACGTTTGATCTAGCTCCACACAATATCTATTGGGTTTAATTCACAGTGATACAGGAGCAGTCTGAGTACAGTGTGGCCCGCTTGTTCAGCTAAGTCATCTATTATGTATTTCTCAAACCGAGGCCTGTGAGTCCTCACCAATACCAGCAATTCGGTTTTAACAAGTCCTTTGTCGCATGTTACGTTTTTACTTCTCAGCCAGGAAGTTACTTCAGCTTCCTTCCAGGATTTGTTTGGGATCTGTTCTAACTTCACACTGTGATAAGGAGCATTGTCTAATAGTTTTGGTAATATTCTTTGAAACCACGATTTAAATATGTCACCAGTCATTTCATTGTGATAGTCTCTGTTTTTCTTAGACTCAAACACAAGATTACCACCCTATACAAAACCGTCGTCACTTCCAGTGTGTAACACTATCAGCTGCTTACCTCACCCTGTTGGATTTTTTTAGCCCTGAGCTTAAACCCAAAAGAAATGCCTGTTTCTTCAACTTTACGGTATTGTCTCACCATGCCTTTAATGTTGTGTGCCCTTCGTTAATCCACGTCTTGTCCAAATAGTAAAATTTCTGCCCCTGTTGTCTGAATTCTCTTATCTTGCACAGATAATGCTTGCACAACGATATAATATCATCTCTGTCCAGTACGATGCTTTTTCGATTTCTACTGATGAACTTGAAACCAATTTCTTTCAATAGCGTGTGAAAGGAGGATTTTTTTAGATCTGGGAGTTCAGGATCAGAATTCACATCTGATAATACTTTGTTAATTGTAGGAGGTTCATTGTTTTTAAAAACTATGTGCACTTTCCACCATATAGCAGAATGAACAAATTCATCTTACTCCACGTCCAAAACTCTTCTAACACATGGCCTCTTTTTACCCAGTGTGGTAACATGGCCATAATAAAAAATTATTTCCATGCACTGTAAATATTCACAACAGACACACCGGTGAACTCAGATGTTAATTTCATGATATTGTCAATGGAACTGTCTGGATATGTTTCCATAAACTTATTAAATATATTTAAGACAATAGTCTTCTCTCCATTTTTCAGAGGTTTCCCTTGCTTATACTTTACAACACCAGC
Organism: Anabrus simplex; assembly: GCF_040414725.1. Taxonomy (NCBI): domain Eukaryota; kingdom Metazoa; phylum Arthropoda; class Insecta; order Orthoptera; family Tettigoniidae; genus Anabrus; species Anabrus simplex. The sequence continues at coordinate 275,526,580 of NC_090269.1, read as the reverse complement.
CATTAAAGTGAACTGACTCAAGGTCGTGCAATCATGCACATGACTTTCCTCGAGGCTGACAGGTACCGATACCAATAAATAGAGATTTCTGTGACCAGATATCAGATATTTAAGTTACTGACCAGGATCTTAGAACAATAATATAATTTTCAATCCATAAAGTGCTTTTGCATTCAATACTATATACTTTAAACTTCAAACTTTCAGAAACAACTTGTATTTTTAAAATTAGAAATGGACTTTTTACAGTATGGATGAAGATTGAAAGAAGTGTGAAGCAGTCAAAATCATGTGGTTTTATTTATGCTTACTTTATTCTCTAGTTGAAAAGAGTTTACAATCTGTATTCATTCAGTGTTGAAGAGCCTGCTGTAAAAAAAATTAAAAATAAGTAAGAAGAATTAAAATGTGTGTGGAGAAGACACAAAAGTAATGTGTACCAGTATTGTGTAACGTGATGGCATTCCTGTTTTCATCATGTATGTAATTCACTTATTTTATTAAATTATCACATACTATTTCTGTTAAATTACCATAAAGCGCAACAAAAATAGAGGGACTTTAATGTCTAATGTGAATTTTGGTCTGTAGAGTGTATCATATCTCACAATCTCATCAGTCATGCTAGCCCAAGCCTGTCAACCAATATCTGGATTTATAGTGAGTTGAGTTTATTTTGTTAAGCTTCACGATGAAATTCTTATCAGAACTACTACACAAGGTTACATTGTGTCAATGTTTTAAAACAATATCCTGATAGAGTAATTTCATTTAGAAAACAAAAATATGGTTAGACCATTTCCAAGATGTGAATGTATGACAATTACAATTTTACATCTGTCATAAATGTGATTGTAAATTGTACTGTTTGTAAATTGTACAGTTTGTACTCTATTAAATGAAACTAATAACTGAAATATGCCATTGATAAAAAGAAAATATTTGTGGAAGCCTGTAACCATGACTGGTAAACTCAATAGGGTGCAATGCTCCATGTGAGAGTTAATAGGCCTATACTTTCAGACTGGCATTGAATTATATTTTTCCTTCCCTGTACAGTGACACTGTCTACATCAGTTTTAATGACATTTTTCATTTAGTAGTTTAAATCATTAGATATGATTTCCATTTTTTTAAGCTTATGAAAAAACTTGAATTGATAGAGAATGCTCCTCTAGATCTCTTTTGAAAAATGGCCAATTTTGTATACATATTTCTTATTCTTTTCAATTAACATTAGTTATATTTTTGTAAAAAGTATGTTTTTATAATAATTGATAAAAAGGACATTTTATAAAAATAGCACTGCACATGCATTTTTTTACTACAGTATGTGGTGTAACGTACTTGAAATAAAACAAACCTCAAACTTAATTGGAGAATGATGCCCTACCTCATCATGATTGAATGTAACTATTGTTTACAAAGTAAAATACCGGGTGAGTTGGCCATGCAGTTAGGGGGGCGCAGCTGTGAGCTTGCATCCGGGAGATAGTGGGTTCGAACCCCACTGTCGGCAGCCCTGAAGAAGGTTTCCCATGGTTTCCCATTTTCACACCAGGCAAATGCTGGGGCTCTACCTTAATTAAGGCCACGGCCGCTTCCTTCCCATTTCTAGGCCTTTCCTATCCTATCCTATCATCACCATAAGACCTATCTGTGTCGGTGCAACGTAAAGCAAATAGCAACAACAAAGTAAAATACCCCAAATGTTGCAATCAAATATTATTTGAAATAAGCATCTGTGACAGCTAAAACTAATTCTGTTTGTTCTCTTGGATCTTTTCTGAAGCAGTAACTAAACATCAGTATTGTTCAAAGTATATTATATTCAGGAGGACAGAAATCTGGGCATGCATTGGGCACACAGGAATTCAATAGTAATTGTAATGTGTAGGTAGAGAGTCACATCACTATATATTGAAAGTTATAATCACAGGATTGATGGCAATTAGAATCTTTAAAAACATTAGTGGGATTGAAGGTGCTCTATTTCAGCTTATCTTAACTTTGCTCAATAACATATTTAAATTTTGTATTAATATATTTAGTTTGGTTTACACAATCAGTCTTGTTTAGAAGAATACTCCTGGCAGTGAACAGATGCATATGTAATTGCCTTCAGATTCCTATCTATCATTAAAATAAGTGTATTGACTCTTAAGGGGTTGCCAAGCCATAGTGGTAAAGACATACTCAGTTCACCTGGAAGGATGGGGGTTCAACTCCTTGTCAGGAAGTCAAAATATTTAGAAATATGATTTTCACTTCTGAAGAGGCATTTGGCCCTTAGGTTAATTCCTTGGGGTAAAGGTGGTCAGGCATAAAGCTACTGTAATCGCACTTAGTACCAACATTATGGAAAATGAAACCTTTACATTCACTGCTCCAAGGACCTTTCAAGGTGTATAACAGATGGATTTGCTGCTGCTTCTTTTTCTTCAATCTTGACTCTTAGATTGTTAAGCAAAAGTTGCTAATATAAATATGTGGAGTCAAGTGTGTTTGCTTGTTATAGATGCTGTTTTCTGATGTAATCAAGAAAAGTGATATGAAAATAGTAATTAAATTGTCATTTGACATTCTAAATCTCTTGTATTGGTTGTAGTCATATTCATGTTCACTTAATGCAAACTGAGAAAGAAATTGATCTTACAGCTGAGCTGCCTGTGCCTCTTTTTCATTTTTTTTATTTCTATGAATCCTTTACACCAATGTCTGATAATAATGGCAATGCAGAAGATTGGAGTACCTACATGACACAGAATATACAATCCTACATTATTATATTTTGTCTATGTGGTGCTTCATTGCATACATACTGATCGAAATGCTGACTATGGATGTTCCTGGTTCAGAGAAATTTTTCTTAAAATGTAACTTTTGTGCATTATTGAGAAGACACCAGGCATAAAATGGACATTCCTCTCACTTCATCACAATAATGAGCTTTAATTCCTACTCAGAAATATAAGATGATTGACACTTACCAACTTAATATAAAGCAATTCTGCAATTACAGCAGTTCCTTTTAATGTATGGTCTTTTCCTTTAAAATATTCATGAACTATGGAGCCCATGGTCAAGTAATTCCTCAAACATGTTAAAATTACAAATACAATAGGATATAACAGTACTGACTATTTTCCTTATCATTTAGGTATGAGTGTATGATGTCAGACAAGAGATAACCCCTCCAAATTCCAAGTGAACAGTTCAACAGTTATGATCTGAAGGGTAGATTTAGCAACTTTGTAATCTCAACACAACCCATAGAAACTGCCATGCTAGACCAAAGCTTATTACATGTTAACCATTAGAAAACTTGTCCTATGTCAGTTCTTCAGTCACATCCTTAATTCCTTTGATTGAGAATTAGCTACATTTTTGCTCAGAGTGAATGTTTAAGAGATGATACAATTGAATATGATAGTAAAAGTCTTGGACATTGAAGAGGTAGAGCATGGTTATAAAATAATACTGTAATAATAATAATCTCAAATTTTGTTTAATTTTTAACCAATTTTTAAGGCATGAATTAAAAATACTTGATGATATAATATATTTTGAGGAGTACAAGTAGTTTTTAACAGAGCCTACATAACTACAATTTCAGAGAAGAGATAAGGAAATCTAAAAACATAGAAAATTCCCTTACCATTGATCATTGATCACAGAATTGAGAAGAAATATACTACAATCAGCTTTTACTGTAGATTTAGGTAGTCAGTAAGACTGCAACTTTCCCAGTGGTCTTCGGAGAAACAAGAAGATGAGGGACCATCTCTCCTATTAAAGTTTATTTTCAATTGATCCTAAGATGAAATACAGCATCAGTAAACTTATTTATTAGCAAGCAATGAAAAGGAACAAAGAATTGCAAATTAGCTAGAGTAACATCATTATTATTATTTTACAGCACTATGCCCATCTGTGAAGCGCGATAGAACATACTTAGCTGATGTTGGTTTTTTCTTCTCCCAAAAATCTCTTCATCTGGGCACTGAACATTTTCCTCCATTCTTCGGTCCATGATTTATTGGACCTTGTATTCATTTTCTCAGCAAAATGATGGTTATTGACTGTGTTTTTGAACTGGAGTCGATCTTGAACGATTTCCTGTGGGATGCCAATTTCCTGAAGGTCTTTTTCGACTGTATTTCACTAAGCCAGTTGTTCTTGCCTTTCATTGAGAGAACAAGGTTGAGAATCCTTTTGGTGAGCCTGTCACTGTTTATTCTAAGAATGTGGCCATATAACTTTTAATCGCCTTTTCCTGATGGTGTCGGCGATAAAGCTCCTGAGACTTCTGTTTCATCCATATTCCCTCTGAGTAGACTGAACCGAAGATTTTCCTCAATATTTTCCTCTGCTGTTTCTCTATGTGTCTAATAAGTGATCTGCCTCCAATGATCAAGGTTTGTGAGACATATAGTGCTTCAGGTTTGATAAATGAGTTGTAGTATCTTAATTTTGCATTCCTGATTATTATTATTAAAAATCATATTTATTTCCAAATCCTTTTTGGACTTCAAATTCATTCACAAATTTCTATGCTCTAATTTAAATTATAAATTTTTAAAAATTTCCACTAATAAAATCAATATTAAAATAGGTTCCCTCTTTTATTCAGCAATGATGTGTGCTTAGCTCATGAGGAGGAGAGCTATCAGACTGATGTCACAAAATTCAGAATGATCATTAGATTCACTGATACTAACTTTAACACTGTAAAAGTATGTGATCACCCTATCATCAAATATGAATATGATAGTAAAAGTCTTGGACATTGAAGAGGTAGAGCATGGTTATAAAATAATACTGTAATAATAATAATAATACAAAATAGTGTAATTTCTCTAATAGTGTTCTTCTGCTTTTCTGGTGAGCTCTTTGAAACGTTTCCAATTCACTTTAGTGACACAAAGAAGGAAACTCCTCTTGGCACTTGATAATTTCTCTATACAAAGATTGAATGAAAAGTAAGTGTCCTTAAATGCATGTTTTTTTTCACTCATGCTATCATAATTCGATTTATATTATGCATGTATGGGGTTAGCTGAAGAACAGAATGTCCAGTGTCTCAAAGAAGCTGGCCAATTTGAATAGTTTCTCATAGGACCTACTTTTATGAATGATGTGATGTTCAAGTAACAGGATATATCTTTAGTTTCTACCTAAGACACCATCGTTCAGTTCACTGTACATTTTGTCGCACCCATTTTGACTCAGATTAAATTATAGGGAGCATTATGAGATAATCATGAAATATTTTAATTTCTAAAAGAAATCAGAAGACTTAACTGAGTAAAGAAGTATACTGAATTAAAAGTATTCCATTTTTTTTCTGAAAATAATTAAGAATGGAATTTAAAAAGCACTGTCAGTCTTTTTGATGCACAAAAAATATATCACATAAGACATATTAATAGAATAAAATACTATTTCAGCTTACCTGATCTTGCACATTTCTAGCCGGGCATCACATTATATTTTGCTGTGTAGTCAAATGACAAGTTTCAAAACGTTTAAATTTCCTTGCATTTACCAATAGTTAAGTTTGCTGGACATATGGTTTTGCACTTCATCTCTGTGGAGAGTCTTGCCAGAGAAAATCATTCATTTGTCTGAATACCAGAACTGAGGAGGTTAAAAAAAAAACTTAAATTTGATAGTTCTCTCAGGAAAGACAAGATATATAGGATAAATCCTTTTTCTCGTGAACAAAGCACACCTGTTCATAAACAAAGCATGGGCAGTACTTAGCTCTATAAAAGTGCCTCTTAATCTAATTTTTTTTGACATCTTAGAGCTGGGGGTCATTAAAAAATCTGTGTAATGAAATAGTGTCATAACAAAACGTGTGATAGAAGTGTAACCAAGCAATCATGCAGACTGTGATGTAAAGTATGGATGGATGGTCAGACAATATTACCTAGTAACCGTGCATGCTGTGTCTTATAGCTGTAGTCATCTGAAATTAGCAACCATTGACGAATGGCCATGACAGCGACATTCAAGTGGTTGTGGTGATTATTGTTTTAAGTACATTTGGGCAATCATCCTCTAGAAAGGAGAGACATATAGGACATGTTTATGAACATTTGATTTTCCCATAGAGAAATTTGGCACTTTTTTTTTTTCACAACTCCTGTCTCAGCATAGGATATCATGACCAACCATTATTAGTTTAACCACTTAAAAAAAGTAAGCAAAGCAAGCAAGCAAGCTTGTAGTTTTATGTAACCCTTGATGTCATGATTATACCAATAGAGCCTCCGGTTTTATGTGGAAGCTCAACTATGGTGACGTGACTTCATTTCAGAGACCCCAACTGCACAGTCCGGGATTCAATCCATGCCCATCTTGGTGAGAAGCCAGTGATGATGCCACTTAACTACTGTGCTCCCCATTTAAACAAGTGCTATATTAGTTCTTTTTCTTTCTTCCCATTTCTAAGTTCAAAATTCATTTCCTTTCCTTGTCTTACAAATATGAAGAGGAGTGAAAGCTACCAACTTGCATATTATAATATTAAAGTAATTATATTCCTTATTGGTGTAAGAAACTACAGTAATAAGCTTAAATATTCTGTTTATTAGAATAGTTGTGGGCTGGCTGATGCTTACCTCTGAGGAAGCAGAGTTAAGTATTTGCAAAACATATAGTTTCCCTGCATTTTGTCTCTTTCACATACATAAACCCAGATGTATATTATTCTGGGCTGTAAAAGCATTAATCTAAACATTCTATAGCTTTCACAAATACCATGAAAAATGTTCTCCAACATTCCATTCAGTTATGTTGGTCTACCTAGACTTTAATTTTAGTACTGGTACTGGATACTGTATATGATGCAATATGAGTCAGAAACAAAAAGAGGTAGAACAGCACTTCTCTGAGATCTTTGTTTTTTCTGCTAATTTTTAAAAATAACATTCCATAATAATCTTCTCTTGAAATATTGTAGGTTTTTATGACTGGCCAGTATGTTCTTGTATCTTGGCACTAGCTGACAGCATCATTTCCCTTGACTCAGCAAATTCATTTTTTAATCCTAAATTACTCAATATCCAAAATGGCTATGCTTGTAAGATTTCAAAAGCTCTTCAGTAACTCCATTTTTAAGCATACCACCCAAATCTCAATAAAATGAATTTGGATAATTGACATGTCACATAGTAATGTTTTCTGACCACTACTGGGTATTTTTTTCTGATTTTAGTCATCCATTTCAATATCAAAATTATGTAACTTTAAAGATTTTCAGACTGTTGAAAACACTAACACTATAACAAACCTGTAAAAAGGAAAATCACACTCTGTTAAAGAATGACATCCTCTGATTCTATCATATCACTTAAATCATGTGTATATAGTGACTGAAGTTGGTGATATTATAACAGTTAATTTTGTGTAGGTTTCGCCTAGTCAATACAACTCAGAATGTATTATTATTTAAACTATCATTTACTCATATACACACTTATATACAAACACAAGTACATGTTTCGAGAAAACAAATTCTCTTCTTCAGCTTGTTAGTAAAATCACACGTATCAAAGACCTTATTTATAATGAACTGTATGCCGACAGATTGCGAACAAAATGACAATACAACAATATTAGAAAATTCAAACATGAAAATCTTTACAATACAACAATGTTAACCATTTTTAAGTGTGTATATAACTAACACTAACTAAGTTGATACTGGAAAATATGGCTTCCTTCCTTCATACAATACTTGAACTTAAATTAAAACAATATGATAACATGACAACTTAAACATTTTTAAGCATGTATATAATTTTTAACAGTGTTGTATTGTTTATTGTCATTTTGTCTACAAACTGTTGGCACATAGTTCATTTTAAATAATTTAAATGCAGACATTTCATAAAATTGGGATATAATATCAAAGGATTTTCATGTTTGTGTTTGTATATAAGTAAATGATAGTTTAAATAATAATACATTCTGAACTGTATTGACTAGGTGGAACCTAGACACAATTAACTGCTATAATTAAGTCAATATGGACCATTAGTGGCCATAATGGTCAAGTTAATAGATATTAAGTTGGTGATGTTATGAACATGTAATAACAAGTATGGTAATATCAAATGAAGACTGAAAAGCTTTAAAGTTACACTAAGTTGACACTGAAAATACGGCTTCCTTCCTTCTTCCATCTTCATACCATACTTGAACTTAAATTAAAACAATACCAGTATGACAATATTGGTTTAAGAGCAATGCTCTAAGTCCTTATCATATGAATAAAATATAAATAGCAAGCTAAATAATTGTATGATTTGTAACAACTCTGCAGCAGGAAGTTTAATAAAATTATACATAGAATAAAGGAGAGTACTTGGTTTACATGACTATCTGTTGTCTAAAGAATGTTTAATGAGCAGTATTATTATTAATAATAATGCATCTGAGAATTCTTCTATAGATTCCAAATACAGGCTATTTAATATGTATATTTGGTTCTTAATACTGTAGTTGTAAATCATAAAAACAGATTAGAATTATCCACTACAAAGGTATTCGTAAAAGAACTTGAATGAATTAGCCCACAGATTCCTTTCCCAGCACTCCAATCAGTTGCTTTCAAAATCCTACTCCTTCCAATCTTTGAGCTTAATGATGAGTCAATTTCTGCTATTGCTCAATTCTGTCACATTAAAATCTTTTTCTATGCAGACATTGAAGAACTTACTTCTCACTTGTGTGATATTTTTCCATGCAGTACTTTTTCATAAATGTTCCCATAACTTCATCTGCTTTTGTTGTCATAAAATATAGCTATTTATATATAAGTATACATGAACATGCCAATGGTATTATTGTGTGTGTGTGTGGTCATTCTGACGTACTAAAATCTGTGTTGTTGTATGTAATCCAGAATGTATAATGCAAGATCAAAATGTTATAATTTCTTTCTATTTTGTTTCATGAAAGTAATTGTGTCTTGTATGTACCATATATGTACTTTCAACTATCTCCCGACTCAGGCATCTATCTGAAATACACTATTTTACATAAACATATATTGTGTAATGAACTTTATATTTTTATGAAACCTCTAATAAAAATGAGGCAACATAGTAACAATACATTAAAATAATATTATATATTATGGATGTAAAATATATATACTGAAAAAAGTACATTTTACTGGACAAATGATTTACTGTATGAAACAAGGTGGGTGTACTTGGTCATGCATATGTAATATTTAGATATTTGTTCATTTAAGCATCTGTCTCTTCATCACTTCCATTTTGATACAAACCACCAAAAGTCAATATGTTTTATTAAATTCACTCATTGTATTACATTCAAGTAAAGAGGTCATATAAGGATGTATTTCATTGCTATGTAATGGATTTCCGGCAAATGGCAAGAATTTGATTAACTATTGTTGCTACTGTGAGCACTTCTCAATTAAATTATTTAAAATAATCTTTTATACTGAAGAAACTATATCAACTTACAACAACTTCTTATGAAATGATGAATAAATATACCAGAAAACCTAATATTTTATGTAAACTGAAACACAGCAGGAACTGAATGATTTATATAAAATATTTTGATGTGTTGTGATGAATATTAAGGAAGTGGAGAGGAAAAATTGAAATATATTTGCTGGTAAAACTTCCTTCTTTTCTATAAACCTTTACCTTTCAAGCTTATACAATGATACAAATGTAATGATTTTAAATTTATGGAAAAAAATAAACAAAGTTATAATACTGTTTAAATTACACAAGTATTGCATATACCTTATAACATGCAATACTTTTTAGCATTAGAGCATACTCCTCTTTGACTCCCAACTTTCATTCTTTCTTTATTTTACAAAATTAAACAACTTAACTACTCTCTAATAATGGTGAATGAATTACCTCATACGAGCATTTTCAACCACTTTCTGCATGGCCCTCTTTAGCAACTGAGTACTCCAACGAGGTAATTAATTTACTGTTAAATGAGTTTAATTCCATAAAATTATCACCACTATATAATTAGCATAAACATTGCAAATTTGCATTTCTTCATTGGGTCAGACAGGGCACATGTCAAGTACAGTGGGGAGTAAATATCTGGTGTGGAATTTTGAGCAACTACCTAATCGGACCATATTTCTTCGACGGCCATCTGACAGAAGCATGCAATTTTCATTTTCTCAAAAATGAACTCTCACAGTTGCTGGAGGGTGTGCCACTGCTCGATGGATTGCAAATGTGGTTTCAACAAGATGAAGCACCACCTCATTGATCAGTAGTTGTCTGGAACCATCTTCATGCTTCATATCCTAATAAATTGGTAGGAAGGGGAGGACTTGTTCCCTGGCCTGCCATATCACCAGATCTTTGGCCATTTGTCTTGATTTCTTCCTGTGGAGTCACTTAAAGCAAGTCGTGTATGAAAAGGAGCCTGAAAATCCCAGTCACCTTCAGCAACTGATCACCAAAGCATGCCAAGCTGTTACACCTCACATGTTACAACAAGCAAGAATGTCCTTATGCCATGCTGAAATCTGTATAATTTGACCACTTGCTGTACTGAATATGCAGAGTACTGTGCTTCCTACCTTCATAGCATCATGTTGTAGTCCAAACCTGGCTATATAGCATCAAATAAAAGCAGTCCTTTTCAGGACCAAATAAAAATTCACTCCTTGGAAGAAGTACCGTATGTATTTGGCTACATCACATCCACTACACATGAGCCTGGGAATTAAACATGTTTTCTTGCAGCTTGGCTCCGCAACAATGATAATGTGTGATTTACCTTAGCTACAGAGAGCTGTGACATATGATTGGTGTGTACGGAATATGTTTGTAGTCCTAATACACTTCCTGTCCAAACATAAGGTAGTGTCATTTGCAGCTGTGATTGTTTTAAACATTCATTATATTTTATCTCATTGAAATAACATAGGCTCTAATGATTTCATCTACAGTATATTCTTGAGCATGAACTCGATGGTATAGTTGTACTAAGGCAATATGTGACCAGGTACTAATGTTTTTGGTTGGCTATGTTAAATGAGTTTGTTGGGTTGTGTATCTCCAAAAACAGTATATCAGTATAATTATTATCCATGCCGTGACCACTTGAGAGAGTATCCAACTGACAGGCACTCCTTTTAGGGAATGAAACTGATCAGCTTCCTAATCAGTTCACTCAGAACAATATAATATGACAATTAACTTTCTTAGTTTTCATTACTTCTGTTACTTTTATTATTATAATTTCTGTATTTCATTGCTATCTTTCTATTGGGTCGATGCATAAGTTTGTGTGCTTCTTATATTTTAAATTTTATCTTTTACTGTTGCTGTCATGCACTGTAACTCACAATCACAATCACTCAGTGATGTATTCACCTCCACTCTCTATGACCTTCTGCCAACGTTCAGGTAGCAGTTGAACACCTTGCCTGTAGAACTATTTTAGTTTTGACAGAAAGAAATCTGTTAGCCATTGGTCAAGAGAAGCTTCGTCAGGAAACACTTGCCCCTGAGTGTGGTTAGAAAGAGAGTGGAAAAGATGGAAATGTGAGGGTGCAAGGTCAGGGTAACAGAGGATGAGGAAGAGGTTCCTAGCCAAGTTCAGCAATCACACCTTTGATCAATTGCGCTGATTGCAGACAAGCGTTATCATGGAGCAATAAGACTGGTTGTTGTCAATAGCAATGGCAAGCCATCTTAGCTTGTCACTATACACAGCAGATGTAATTGTTACGTTTTTCGGAAGAAGTTCATGGTGAAGAATGCCATCTTTGTTCCACCAAATACACAACACGATTTTGTGTGGATGGGCACTATCCTTGGCACAGAAGTTGCTTTTTTTGATGGGCTGAGCCACTCTTTTCTTTTCTTTTCTTTTCTTCATGTTACAATGTTGACATACAGGCACCATTTCTCGTCACCGGTGGCAATGTTCGAAAGGAATGCTTCGTGCCTATCACAAGCCAACCGGTGCCGGGCAAGCAATGACGAACAGATGTTTACTTGTTGATTTTTGTTACTGTCACTTAGCACATGTGGTACCCATATACCCAATATCTGTATCTTACCCATCAAATGCAAATGGTGTACAATAGTTGACCGATTATATTTAAAAACTTATGCCATTTTCCGCGTTGTTTGACAAGGATTCTCATGAAGCAACTCATTCAAGAGATTTTTATCAAAATCTGAAGGTCTTCCAGAACGTGGATCATCAAACAAGTCAAATCGTCCTGCTTGAAAGTGGGGAAACCATTTTTGTGCTGTTCTTCCAGCATTTGCTTCATTCCCGTACACTTAACAAATTGTTCCCACAGCTCCTGCTGCACTGGATCCTCGGTTAAACTCAAAGAGTAAAATGTGTCGGAAATGCTCACTTTTCTCAACTTGATAATCCATATCCGTTTGTCTGAAATATACACAAATAATATGTTCACAATCAAGAAAACCTGTGTTTCACAACCAACAAAGTCCTAACTCAGTTAAAACTATGGAATAACGATAAGTAATCCCTTCATGCCGCATTGTTGCCAACCCAAAAGAATACTGCATGAACTTATGCATCGACCCAATAGTAACCAGATTCATGATATATGGTATCGAGGTTGTGGATTATCTGTTGGATTCCCTGTCCGCTATATTGGAATTTTAAGAATATTACACACAGTCATATCGTGGAGTACAGGTGATATCTGACTGTTACTAACAAGTGGGTTAGCACCAACTCTATTGTAGACTGAATGACGGGTTATACATTGACAACTAGGAGATCACAGGACCAGAATTCTCAGAATTATTACTATTTTTGCCATAGAATTTTAGACTCTGTACCAATAATTTAAAGGAAACAGGAATACAAATTATAAGAGGCCTTTATGGTATTGTTTCCAATAAATGCATGAATTTTCAGTTACACTTTATACAGAAATGTTTTCATGACTGATTAGTAGGCTGAATCATTTGGTAACCTTTAACTCAGCTAGTTATTCCTAATGGAAGTTTTGTCCTAGCACAAAGGAAGGGATACTCGAATATGGATACTTGATAGCTTTTGATATGAAGAAAAACTTGTAGTTTTCATGCCTAGTGATATGATTATAGCTATAGGATCTATAGCTATAGAATCCAACTCACACGATCATGATTTTTCAAATATGAAATCTATATAAATATCTGCCTGTCTATCATGTCACTTTGACATTCATATCTAAATAATAAACTGTTGGCATCTTGTTGAAGATTTCAGAATATCTCGATATCTTCCACAATTAAACACATGCTATGTTCTATAAAAATAAATTTACGAATCTAAATTTTCTTTACAAATCGACATGATCTAATTTCTTTTAACTTGTTATAAAAAGGCTGAGGGGAAAGAAATTTACAAAAAGAAAGCCAATTTGAACTCAAAACTTCATGAGACACATCTTGCAGCCCTTTTGTCATTGGACCCGATAGAATGGGACTCCTACAAAAAACAGTTAAACTCTAAACTTGTTCAGGTTTTAAACTTAAAATAAAGTAATCTGGACAAGAAACTAAAAACTTTAATCAATCGAAGAAATGAAGTTTTTCCAAAATTGTTTCCTAAACTAAGTGATAATAAAACAATAGAAGCTGAATTTCATCCACCTATTAAGAATTAACCGATACACCTTTCAACAAAACAGAAGAAGCCATTCTCAGCAAAAGACCCAAACATAACTGGCCCCATTCTAACAGACTCAAAGATGAAATAAACACAGTTGCAGAAATAGAACAGGCAATAAAAAACTTACTTTTACATCAACAAGAGGAAATGCACTTTGAAGTTAGAAAGAAATTAAAGGATGTCTTGGTTAACTCCAATAAAAAGGATGATCCTAAATACACCAAAAATAAACAATTGAAAGAACTTTAATGTAAAATTCAAGATAACCTCATAGTTACAAAAACTGATAAAAGCAATATTGCAGTCATCATGGATAAAACTCAATACTGTACATTGAGAAAAATGAACAATATTTTGCAGAAAGTAATGCTTCCATAGTTAAAGAAGATCCTCCAAAAAAAAGTTAAAACAAATTGTGAAGAAAACTTTTTAGTATGAATCCAAGACTTCCTACCGCTATATCGATGCCCAAAATACATAAACCTGGAGTACCCATCAGACCTTTTATAAATTATAGAAATAGTCCGACTTATAAAGTGCCGCATTTTGTTCATAAATTTCTCAAAACACATTTCAAATTTGACATTAACAAATCTATTAAGAATTCTGTTGAATTCTGTGATGCTGCCAAAACTTTAGAGCTAAATTCGCATCACACGACACACTCCTTTGATATTAAAAACACCGAGCTTGATAGCTGCAGTCGCTTAAGTGCGGCCAGTATCCAGTAATCGGGAGATAGTGGGTTCGAGCCCCACTGTCGGCAGCCCTGAAGATGGTTTTCTGTGGTTTCCCATTTTCATACCAGGCAAATGCCGGGGCTGTACCTTAATTAAGGCCACGGCCGCTTCCTTCCAATTCCTAGGCCTTTCCTCTCCCATCGTCGCTGTAAGACATATCTGTGTCAGGGCGACTTAAAGCAAGTAGCAAACAAAAAAACAAGATATTAAAAACATCTATCTGAGCATTCCTATAAAGGAAACTATCAAAATTATTAAAGATAATTTGGTTCAATTTAATAATTTGAGTCTTCAAGAAATAGAAGAGTTTGTAATTATTCTGAACTTCATCTTGAACAACAACTATTTCATTTTTAATAACAAAATTTATTGAAAAAAAGGCCTCCCGATGGGTGCTCCAGCGTCAGGCATTTTAGTGGAAATTTATATTAACCAAATCAAAAAGATTAAAATTATTGATAAATTTGATGGTTCGTACCATTGGTCTATGTATGTACATGATATTTTCGCAATACTAGATGGAAGAATGACTAACGGTCAGAACTTTTTGAATCTTCTTAATTCCCTTGACCTGTATGTCAAATTCACACTTAAAAATTATTAGAAACAATAAGAACCTATCATTCAATATATATAGGAAACCAACACAAACTATTAACATGATTAAAAATGATTCCATCTACCCGGCAGCTCATAAAAGAGCCTTTTATTTTTCAGCATGGTCTACAGAGCATTTAATGCTCCCCTTTCAGCTTTGGATCTCAAAAAAGAAATCAATACCATCTATTGCATAGCATATAATAATGGTTACAATTAAGAGTTTCTAGATAGGATTATTAATAAAACAAAAACCAAATCCGTTACTACTTTAGTGAGAGAACGGAAGGAGGAAGAGAAAAAGAATTTTGACACATTCACATTTATTAACAATAAGATGTACAAAATCACCAATTTGTTCAAGAGACATAATTTAAGAATTGCTTTTAGGACCAATAACACAAAGTCCAAATTATTTCATAACACTCATAGTGTTAATAGTGATCATAAATACCTAATTCGGGTGTGTATAAATTGCAATGTTCTAACTGTAGCACTACGTATTGTACCAGAAACGCTAGTCTAACATTGGTTTAGAAGTATGTCAAACTTCAAAATACACACCACGCACCAGCGAGCAGCTGGCTACAGCGAACATGTGGCGAGTGACGTAGGAGCCAGCTCTAACTCGCCAAGGCTAAGTTACATCACTTGTCCAATTTTCCATACCTTCTACCCTTAATAACTCATATATTAATAATGATATGAATATGAGAGTAACATCACCGTACACCCCTTTTTAATGCCTACAATACTACCAAGTTTCACTAAAATCCACCATGGATTAAGAACGTTATTGAGAGAGGAATGAAACAGCTGCAGTCTCCGTAACTCCAGTATAAAAGAGACACAAGAACGGGACACAAATCAGTCTTGTCCCACAGTTGAACCTGAACGGTTGACTGCTGGTGGTTGTCAGTGCTAAGATATGTCACAGTTATAGAGTAGAAGTATTCGATATTCTGCAAAAATAATTGTGAGAACACATACTTAATATTTCTCTGTCTGCGGACTTAGCCGTTTAGTTAGAAAGTGCGATACTTTGAACATTTTCAAGTGACTAAAATCTTGTGTATCAGAACTTACAATTCTTATGTTCATAAACTGTGCATTGATACTTAAAGTTTTCACAAATAAAACTTTCAAATACTAGTAACTTTCTTAACTTGACAGTGCTTGTCTTTGTGTGAAAGAATTTCACATTATTTGTGAAATTAGGACACTGTGTGAACAAAACCAATTTTCACGATTCAGAGATTGAGTTAACAATATTTGTGAATGGGACTAATATCACACGTAAGGCATTTTACTTCTAACACCCAGTTGAACTGACTGTCATTTCACTCGATGTGAATAATATTCCCATGGCATCTAGCAGTGTTCATTTTAATGAAGAAACTCTTGAAATAACTGTAAATAGAATCAAAATGATCTTGAAATCCTGGAGGGCCCGATGAGGGTTTGAATCCTCAATTTTCCAAACATTTAGAGTACTAATTACCTTTGTTTCTTGTGTGCTTAGTTTCACAAGTGCAAGTGATATTGGGAAGTGTGCAGATTTTATTCCATTAACATTCGGCTACAAAAATCTTGTTTTCATCTCAAGTCAGAAACATCAAGTCTTACAAGGGAGTTAGAGCAAATTGCGATCGTGATTGCAGTTGAGCTGTGGTTTGTATGAATATGTATGAGGTGCTGATTACAAAAATGTATAAACTAAGTGCCATCGCCAATTATATTGTAAGCTACGAAGATTCAATATTCCACTTACAACGGACCATACCTAACGTGATATCGTAACTTTAGTAACTTTAGTCATCGTAAACATTTTTTCTCTAGCTAAAGTAGTTATTTGCAGTGTATGCTATGGTCAACACACGCTGCACTGTACCAAAGGTCACCTAGTGAAGTGTCCGATGCGACATCTAGGGGAATCAGATAGACATGACGCATAAAAGCAAGGAAACCAGTATAATAGTGACCGCCGTCTGTGCTGCATCAACCTCGGCAGTTAATCTGTCCATTTGGCGTGTTACCGATTTTGTAGTGAGTCATGATACTCTGTTAACGTAATCATGTGATAATGAATTCTGCAAATATAGTGTGCATGATTGTTAGCCATCTACCGGGCAAGCTGGCCATGCGGTTAGGAGCGCGCAGCTGTGAGCTCACATCCGGGAGATAGTGGGTTCGAACCCCACTGTCGGCAGTCCTGAAGATGGTTTTCCGTGGTTTCCCATTTTACACCAGGCAAATGCTGGGGCTGTACCTTAATTAAGGCCATGGCCACTTCCTTCCTATTCCTAGGCCTTTCCTCTCCCATTGTTGCCATAAGACCTATCTGTGTCGGTGCGACGTAAAACAAATAGCAAAAAAAAAAAAAGTTAGCCATTACAAACACAAAAGAAGAACCACAGAAATCACAGTAAAGGAGAGAAATGCAGCTGCATTCATAATCAATGTGACAGATGAAACAGTGGCAACCAATGGTAATAATATACATCATGAAAATACAATGGACTACATTGAAGAATATGAATACACAGAAGAAGACTTGTCTGATTGTGAAAAAATTACACTAACCAGCATGATTTTTGCGGCAAAGCATCTGATACGTGATTTTAATTAAATAAGGTCACCTGATTTCAGAAATGTCATTGTTTCTATTGTATCACATCTAGTTTTTGTGTTATTTGACATTTACTGTCTGAAAATGTGTCATTGCGGCACAGTACTGCTTTGTGATAACAGCTAATTGCATCTGATAACAGCTGATTGCCGTGGTTTGCTTTGTTAATGTTGTGTACGTTTGTCAATCCAAACCTCCTCCACTGAGTATGTCCCCTCCATTGCATTAGTCAGATGACAGAGTCTACTTTTAGCTCATGGTAGCGGAAACGCAGTGAAGCCAGTCAGTCGCGTCGAGAGTGTGGCGGGAGTCTGACCTTTTTATACTGTGTTGTGTTGGGAAAATTGCAAGTGTGTCAGGAATTAGAAGAAGATGTGTGAATAAGCCAAACTCATTCTGTTACGTGTGTGGGTGTTATATTATGAAGGGACAGAGTGGGCCAATAACTGCATCAGTGAAACGTTTATATTATGCATATTTTAAGATAAAATTAGGAGACTTGGACAAGTCGTGGGCTCCCCACATAATTTGTAAAACATGCCTTAAAAACCTATGACAGTGGAGCATTGAGAAACGTAAGGGCCTTTGGGATAGGAATGGTTTGGCGCAAGCCCCAGGACAATACCAGGGACTGTTACTTTTGCCTGTGTAAAGTAGTGGTATTCAATAAGAGAAACCAGGGCAGTATTGTGTACCCGAATTTAAAGTCGGCGATGAGACCTATTCCTCATGGACCGGAAATTCCAATACCTTCTCCTCCTACCAGTTTACCTGACTCTGACGGTTCCTCAAATTCTGATAACGAGCAAGTTGATATGGATTTTTCACCTGCTGCAGATGCAGTAGGTCCAAAATTGTTTAAACAGTCGGAGTTGAGTGATCTAATACGAGACCTTGGTCTCACAAAGGAAAAAAGTAAGCTGCTAGGGTCACAATTGAAAGAAAAAAGCTTCTTGCGCCTGGAACTACCTTTTCTTGGTATAGACATAGAGATAAGGAGTTCAGGAAGTATTTCAAGAAGGAAGATGATCTGACCTATTGCTGTGACATTCCAGGAGTGATAGAACAGCTCAGGTGGGATTGCAATCCTGAAGAATGGAGATTGTTTGTGGATTCATCTAAGAGAAGCTTAAAGGTTGTACTACTTCATAATAGAAACATTCTAGCTTATTTACTCATTCGGGACAAATATTTCAGGTTCCCTACAGGAATCAACATCTATATCATCCTGTGGCACATTCCATTTCACTAAAAGAAAATGACATCACAATGCAAACTGTTTCAAATAAAATCAAATATCATGAGCACTGGTGGGATGTGTGTAGTTACTTGAAGGTGGGTGGTACTCTATTCGGACAACAAGCAGGTTACACTAAATTCCCTTGTTATTTATGTGAAGGGGACAGCAGAGCTAGAGACAAACACTGGTCTACACCTTCCTGGCCCAAGAGACAAGTTTTGCCACCTGGTGTGAAAAATGTTACAAATGCTGCCTTAGTTGACCCACAAAAAATATTCTGCCACCGCTACACACCAGACTGGGAATCGTGAAGCAGTTCGTTAAGGCCTTGGAGAAAAGTAGCCCCTGTTTTAAGTACATTCCAAGCAAATTTCCACATTTATCTGATGCAAAAGTCAAAGAAGGCATTTTTAATGGACCACAAATTAGAAAGCTTCTGAAAGACAGGAACTTTGAACAGATGATGAATGCTGTGGAACTTGCTGCATGGAATTCAATAAGAGAAACCATAACAAAGTTCCTAGGAATTACACTGACTGACAGAGCAAATGCAACACCAAGAAGGAGTGGTCAGAACTTTATGCCAATTGCAGGGTAGACTGACGTCACTGAGGTATGCTCATGATGTGAAATGCGCCGCTGTGCTGCGCACGTAGCGAACGATAAATGGGACACGGCGTTGGCGAATGGCCCACTTCGTACCGTGATTTCTCAGCCGACAGTCATTGTAGAACGTGTTGTCGTGTGCCACAGGACACGTGTATAGCTAAGAATGCCAGGCCGCCGTCAACGATGCATTTCCAGCAGACAGACGACTTTACGAGGGGTATGGTGATCGGGCTGAGAAGGGCAGGTTGGTTGCTTCGTCAAATCGCAGCCGATACCCATAGGGATGTGTCCACGGTGCAGCGCCTGTGGCGAAGATGGTTGGCGCAGGGACATGTGGCACGTGCGAGGGGTCCAGGCGCAGCCCGAGTGACGTCAGCACGCGAGGATCGGCGCATCCGCCGCCAAGCGGTGGCAGCCCCGCACGCCACATCAACCGCCATTCTTCAGCATGTGCAAGACACCCTGGCTGTTCCAATATCGATCAGAACAATTTCCCGTCGATTGGTTGAAGGAGGCGTGCACTCCCGGCGTCCGCTCAGAAGACTACCATTGACTCCACAGCATAGACGTGCACGCCTGGCATGGTGCCGGGCTAGAGCGACTTGGATGAGGGAATGGCGGAACGTCGTGTTCTCCGATGAGTCACGCTTCTGTTCTGTCAGTGATAGTCACCGCAGACGAGTGTGGCATTGGCGTGGAGAAAGGTCAAATCTGGCAGTAACTGTGGAGCGCCCTACCGCTAGACAACGCGGCATCGTGGTTTGGGGCGCTATTGCGTATGATTCCACGTCACCTCTAGTGCGTATTCAAGGCACGTTAAATGCCCACCGCTACGTGCAGCATGTGCTGCGGCCGGTGGCACTCCCGTATCTTCAGGGGCTGCCCAATGCTCTGTTTCAGCAGGATAATGCCCACCCACACACTGCTCGCATCTCCCAACAGGCTCTACGAGGTGTACAGATGCTTCCGTGGCCAGCGTACTCTCCGGATCTCTCACCAATCGAACTCGTGTGGGATCTCATTGGACGCCGTTTGCAAACTCTGCCCCAGCCTCGTACGGACGACCAACTGTGGCAAATGGTTGACAGAGAATGGAGAACCATCCCTCAGGACACCATCCGCACTCTTATTGACTCTGTACCTCGACGTGTTTCTGCGTGCATCGCCGCTCGCGGTGGTCCTACATCCTACTGAGTCGATGCCGTACGCATTGTGTAACCTGCATATCGGTTTGAAATAAACATCAATTATTCGTCCGTGCCGTCTCTGTTTTTTCCCCAACTTTCATCCCTTTCGAACCACTCCTCCTTGGTGTTGCATTTGCTCTGTCAGTCAGTGTATAAAGGATGAACGATATGAAACAATAGTGAAAACGATGTTGGATGATATGAAATAGTTGGGGTGTATAATGAGTCTGAAACTGCACTTTCTTCATTCTCATCTCGATCACTTTCCAGAAAATCTTGGGGCTGTTAGTGAAGAGATGGGAGAGAGGTCCCACCAGGACATCAAGGAGGCAGAAAAAAGATGCCAGGGGAGGTGGGATCCGACTACTGTTGGTGTTTGTAAAGAGAAGACAAACTTGATGCAGTCAGACGCTGGGCAGCCAAGCGTTCAT